>NW_027284698.1:0-28941 GCF_046629955.1 Centroberyx affinis | reverse complement strand
GTCACTTTACTTTGTGACGTACATTAAAAAGTAACTAGTTACGTTTTAAGAATACTTTTTACTGAAAATAACTCATACTTAATACTTAGTAACTCGTACTTCTGCGTTACCCACTTCATGGGCTTATGGCTTGTGCTGCCAAGTGTGTTGTTTATTATTGTTTTAAAATGCAATGAAAGTCTATTTTTCTGTTTTCAAAACAGTGAGCCGATCCCATACATCAAGTATACTTAGATTAGAGCTTAGATTGGTTTGCAGCATGTTGTCTGCACAAAATGCATCATTTATCTACTTTTTAAAAACAATTGCATTAACAACAAACAACAATGTGAAAGAAAGATAAAAAAACCTACATTTTAATAACAAAAAAATAAATAATAACACTCTGTGTCTGTCCGCCGGCGTGTGTGTGTGTGTGTGTGTGTGTGTGTGTCTGTGTCTTACCCCAGGTCCAGGAAGCGTCTCTTGGTCTTCTTGTCAAAGATGACGGTCGGACTGCCAGGATCTGCTGGGCTGGTGTCCCGACTTGTATCTGATACCAACACTAACATACACACACACACACACACACACACACACACACACACACACACACACCCACACACACACAAACACACACACACACACACATACACACACACACACACACATGCAAACAGTAGATTTTATGGGTGCAACAAGTCCCAAAATCATAGAACCAAGATGAATCCTAAGTATACTTGACTGAGTGTGTATGTGTGTGTGTGTGTGTGTGTGTGTGTGTTTACCTTCACTATCGGGCCTCCTGTTCCTCCTCATGTAGATGGGGGAGCAGTCGGAGGAGGCGCAGGACTTGGAGGGGGAGCTGCTGGGTGTGACCAAGGCCTCCTGAGACGTGGCGTTGGTCAGCTGGCGGTACCGCCCCCGCGGGGGAGCGGCCAATGACGTGCCTCCGTCCTCCGGCGAGCGACGCACCTGAGGACGAAAACAGGTTTGTTCTTTCTTTCTTCACTTCAGTCTCTCTCTCTCTCTTTCATCCTTCTTTGTTAGACACAGTTTCCCTGCATTAATAAGACTAAAGAGCAATTGGAAATGTCACTACTTTTTCCTTCTTTTACGTGCATCCTCCTCTTCTTTCCCTTCATGAACTGTGATTGGTCTTACCAGCGAAGTGTCAAAGGAGAAGGCGGGACTCCGTGAGGAGAGCAGCGAATCGGGAGAAGGGGAGGAGCCTCGCTTGGCCGAATGGAGGGGGGAGCGGGCCGAGTGTAACGGACTGTCCTGGTATTCACACACACACACACACACACACACACACACACACACACACACACACACAGAGTTTGCGCTGTATGTAGGAGAATACAAAAAGGCTACAAAAAAAAACAAAAACCTCTCTTCTAATAAATAGAAATGAAACCTATATGATGACATAATGGTCTGTTATGAATCGCTCAGTTTTGACCAAAACATCTCATGGGTCATTATAATTCAAAGGTTACAACAAATTAATTTTAACAGTTGTAGATGGATCTTTGGAGAGATAGAAATAAATAAAAGAAATGGCCGAGCTTTACCTTCCTCTCCAAGCTGTCATCTCCCTCTGTGGAACTGACGCTGTCACGGTAACGGGACCGCGAGGGGCGGTGCCTCCGCGCCTTGACGGACAGCTGGGCCCGGCCCTTCTGGATGCTGTTGTCCAGCAGCTCTGTCTCGGGGATGGCCTCATTCAGGTCTGAAAGACGAGCACAGAGACTCACAGAGTGAGGCAGGCTGCACTAGAGGAATGAAGACGCTAATCAGAAAGAAGAAATTAACTTTTTCATCCTCCATCAGTGAATTCACACAGAACGACCTTGTGTGGGAACATCAGGTCGATTACTGGCTCTAATAAACATTTGACTACACATTCATTTTTTTCTGTTTTAGATGAGTGTGCTTTCCCCTGTTGCATGGCCTTCATCCCACGATTCACCAGCCATTTGACTATTTCAACCAGAAACCTTCCTAATAAAAACAACAGTCGTTTACATACATGTACCAACCTCAGTCACAATATATGATCAATACATCATCATTTCTGGTGGGTGGGAGTTAATTTTCTGCCCTGGCACTTTGTTTCCAAAAAGCAACCATGAGATGTTGTGTTTCTGCAGAAAGTCATTTTATAAATATCAGGACTGGGAGACCAATAATGATCAGAGGACCACTGTACTTTAAAGCTGCACTGGGGGAGATATGTATGTACAAAAAAAGCCTTTTAAACAGCCAATCATGAGCTGTGGCTGCAACAGAGAAGGGTTGTGTCATGGTTCTGCCATGGCCTGCCCTTGTGTTTGTATTTCCTTGTTTCTGTGTGTCCTGTCTGCCCTTGTGTCTCACCTCCTGACCTCTCTCCTCTCTCCCTTCACTCTTCACTCCCCAGTCCTGCCATTCTCCACCTGTCCACCAGATGTCCTCTGACTTCCCCTCTTCACCTGTTCTCCCCCTCCTGCTTCCACCACACCTGTCTTCCGTCAGGCCGTTAGCCCGGTTACCTTGTTCCCCCTTCACCAGCCTGCTTTCCGACCAATCACCTTCCGGACTCTCCCCCCTGCCAGCCAGCTGCCCCTCGTGTGTAATCAGTCTGTGTGTATATCTTAGCCCCGTTTCATTAGTCATTTCAACCGGCCCTCGTTGACTTCCCCTCGGCGGAATCCCCGTCGCCATCTTAAGTGTCGTTCCATTACTCCGATAACTCAAGTGAACTTTCTGAGATCGACCCTTCAAGGGCCGAGGGAGCGAGTCGACAACGATGTAGACTTCACAAGCGCATATTTCCCAGGATGCATTGTGATCGTCCGTCAATTCCGGCGCAAGAACAGGCGATGAATATAAATGCAAGTAAACAAACAAAATTTAGAGGATGTAGACATATTTTTGAAATGAACGCATCTGCAATATTTCATTACTCATTGTTCTTTGTAATTTGTATTATTTATTCTTATTATTATTAATTATTAGGCCTGCTTAAGGGCAAGTGCGTTCCATTTCAAATATTCTGCTCCCCCTCGGACCCCGCACCCCCGCTCTGCAAGTGGCCACTCGCGTTACGTATGGTGCTACGTATTACCAAGTGCCGAGGGGAAGTGAGGGAGGGCTGGTTAAACGACTAATGAAACGGGGCTCTTGTCTTTGTTCCTTGTAGTCTGTGCCAGTTCGTTGTGTCCTGTCATGTGTTCTGTTGTCTCGCCTGTTCCCCGCCTCATTCCTTGTTACCCTGTCTTCCTCCTTGTTGGTCACCACCCAGGTTTGGCTCTGTTTGCCTTTTGTTTTGCCAGCCTAGTGGTGGTTGTTTTTGGTTAGCCTTTTGTTAGTTTTGCCTTTTGCCTTTTGGATTGTCTACTTTGTTTTTTTTTTTGGTTTGCCTAGTTTTTCATTACCCCTGTCCTGAGCCGGTCGTGCGTTTGGGTCCAGCCCCCCTCCTCACTCGTGACAGGTTGGTAAACATGAACGTGCTGTTTGCAGTTTACTGACATAACGTTATAGGATTTCTGGGTAATGAAGGTCCTCAAACAATTACCTCTTGCTTCCAATTGGGGCCGCCAACATGCAAAGTTGTCTAGTACAGCTTTAAAGTCACAATGAAATGAAACATTTTCACCTTGTTGGCCAATTTTCCATGCCATAATATACACCTACTTAACAATAAATGCCAATAATTTACAAATACCCATCACATTTACACCATGGAAAACAGTGTCTCTTTAATGCCGACCTCATCGTGTGACAGGTAAATAAAAATCCCAACCGATAAAAACATCACAGATTTTTGAACAGGCGCCCCTTGGCCCCTCCCATCAAATAAAACTGCCTTTCTCTCTCTAACTGATCTCCCATTGGTTTACACTTTTGAATGCATTATGTCAACAGGAAATACATCGCATTGAGGAAGCAAGATGCTCTCAGAACTGATTAAAATATCTTTAATCAGAATTATCATTAAAGGGATGGAAAACGGACAAAAAAATAGGAAATCAAATTACGCTGTAAAGGCACATTGTGGTGCAGCCAAGAAAAAAAAAAAAAAAGACTCATGTCTTGTAGTTGCGTCCTTGTCAGTTTGACACCTGACTGCTGTTTCCACATTTCTCTCCCATCTTTAATATGTCTGCTTTTACAGGAAAAAAATCATTAAAAAAGACAAATGACACATTCAAATTTCATCAGATGGTATAGTGAATGAAGAGAAGAGAAGAGAAGAGAAGAGAAGAAACTACTCCTCTGTTTTCCTGTGATCTCTTGACCCCAATCTCCATCCATTCTCCTCTGGCCGCCGTCAATTACTTCCCCTCCACCTTTTCTGTCAGGACAGCCTCCTCTCCAGCCCCCCCCCCCCCCCCCCCTTCTCTCTTTTATCTTTCTCTCTCTTTTCATCCCCCAAGGCACACTCATATACCCTGACACAACTCATACAGTTACAGCTAAATCAATCCTGGGAGATTCACGATGCGCTGCCAGAAAAGTCATCTAAGCTTTAAAGAAAAAAAGTGACTATCGACAAAATATGTAATTTCTATGTAGGTGTATGTTGTGTATGTGCCAGATGTGTAAAATGTGTGTGTGTGTGTTTGTCCTTCAATTGTTTTATTCAATTTTCCCTTCAAGCTATAGTAATGCGTCCCACCTTTGTCTACTAACCCCACCACACCTCCACACACACACACACACACACACACACACACACCCTCGAGATTCATCACTATAAATTTGGTTGTCCCTGCTGACCGAGGCAGCGAAGGATTATGGGAGATGACCCCTGACCCCATGATGAACCTGTCTGCAGGTTATTGATCCAGATTGATCTATAGAGACAATACATCTGGTTTCTAATGAGGAAAGAGAAGAAGAAATCTCAGGAATTAAACTCCCTAAATCTCATCAAAAGACTCCAACCATCCAATTATTAACTATAATTCAGTTTAATTCTGGATAGTTTTTTTTCCCTCCGTTTCTTATGATGTTTTTTTTTTTCAAACTTTCTACTGAGGTAGAAAGAACATATTTTTCACATCTTTAGGTTTTATATTCCTCTATGTGCAAACATTTAGTCACTCAAGCAGATACTGTTAAGGTGAACAGAATAAAGTAAAGTAATGTACATATGACAGAAGATAATAAAAAGATGAATGAATGAATGAATATATAGATTTAAGTATTAAACTTCTATTGTCATTTTGCATGGTGGAGACAAATGTCAAATTTTCATATGTTGATGCTTTTCATACTAGACAGGTGTCTCTAGTTAGGGAACACACCATTTAAACTCAATGTGTGATGAAGATACAGTGTGAAATCATCCCAAAATTAGATATTTACAAAACCGAACAATGTAGTTACAAAATGACTGCTGTCATGGAAGCAAAATATATCATAAGTGGCTTTAAAATATTTTTTTCAAGATCTTTACTTACAGAATTGTTGTGTTTTTGAGGATATAATTCAACTGTGACTGGTGGCAATTCAGGTGGCAAAAATGTTGTTTAAAGCTCTTCATAATGTTGTCTTGTGAAAACCTTGAACCCTAACCTTTACCCTAAAACTATTCTTCAAGAGCAATGGTTCCCAACCTGTGGTCCCAGGCCCTCTTGGGAGGCCTGACCACTTGTGAAAACCTTGTAACTTTGGTGGTTTTCCTGTTTTCACATCCGTTGCAGGATCACACGCTCCTCTGCGGGTTGAGAAAATTCTCTGACCTCTTGGGTTTATGAAACTCTTTCAAAAACCCCTTTTGATGAAGGCAAAAATGCGTCGTCATCTAGCTGAGAACAAGGCTGGTTTTCTTCATTCCTGAAAAGCCGACGTTTATGAGATACAAGCTTTTCACCCGACAGCGATAACATGATGACTCAACCACAGGACAAGCATCACTGACTCTGCTGAGTGTGAGCAGAACGAATGTGAGACACAAACGCTGAACACATCTTCAGTGTTCTTTTAGCAATCCTGTAACTTGTGGAGGAGGAGGACATTTGGTTTTTCCAACACAATCACAAACAAATCAAAAACAATAGACTCGTTTTTGCTGCCCCTGCCTTCTCTCTCTCCGTCTCTCTTCTTCTCTATTTATCTCTTTATTTCTGTTTCTCATCAGCCAGGTGGCAGCAGAAAAAGAGACAGAGGGAGACGGAGGGATGACGAAGGAGGAGGAGGGAGGAGAAGAAGGAGAATCACAGGGGTAATAGAGGAGTGAGTCAACAGTGCAACTAGCTGTTTCTCTCTCTCACACACACACACACATACAGGGTCTCTCTTCCCCACACACACACACACACACACACACACACACACACACACACACACATACACAATGATTCATCCACCGTCAGGAAGCTCTTTAACTGCCAGCTTGGGCCCATTTGATACATCCAGTGCTGCTGACACACACACACACACACACATATTCCCACATGCAGAGGCATTCTGTGTGCCAGGTGCACACACACACACACACACACACACACACACACACAATAGGGCTGCATTGTAACTGTGGTTTATATTTAGCTGCAGTGGAGCAATTTGTATTATGAACCTAATTTATCAGCAGCAGTCACATTAAAAGGATGAGGATGAGGATCTGAGAGGGGCAGTAGAAGGGCGTTAATCATACACACTGTCTGTCAGAACGAAAAGGGAATTTATCAACACTATTTTGACATTATTTTTTCAATTAAGCAACATTGGCTGGTTTACGTTACCCAGCAAACATTTAGAATAAAGTTGAGTATTCTTCCGTAGCTGCTACCTGCATTGTTTGAGAAACTGAGAGCTAAAAACTTTTCTGATATCAGTTCAGCAGTTTCCAAAGCTGTTCTAATATGATTTTTTACTGTGTCGTGATACCATATTGTGAAACTTTTAGTCTTGTTTGGGTTAGATGTTGAACCTGCACATCATGCACCTGCACACATCCATCATCAAACGGTTGCTGGGTTGCTTTAGTTCAAGTAAACAAGTTATGAAAACGCAATGACGCATCCAACTGATTTCAGTATTAATCTATAATCTGTGCACGTGAGATCTGATAAACCTGTGATGAAGTTAGCGGAGGATGACTGTAGAAAAGTTATCAGTGTGTCCTCACCCACGCAGCCTCCCTGTCAGTCTCACTCCAGTCAGCCTCGCCTGTCTCTGGCGGGAGGCCAAGGCGTCCTGGCGCACGGATGCAAGTGTCATGTCATCTCTGGAAAAAGCTGCAGAGCTAAGACCATGTAGCAATTAAGCCGATGGATTTTACTTCCAAGGAGGGGATGATCGATTGCCTGGTGTGTCTGAAGCTATGAAAATATTTCCTGTTGCCCTGTCATCCGACCCGACTTTGGGTTTCTACCCTGTTGTGTTGGTGAGGGAAATTATATTCCAGTCGGCTAACGTGCTAAAAAAAAACAAAAACTGTCAAATCCGAAACTCATTAAAACGTCAGTGAAACGTGACTTCAGGTTTTCACTGAACTGAGGCGTCTCCCCACAATACTAATCAATTCGTCTATTTGTCTTTCTTTCCATTGTTGTGTCTCCTTGTCTTCCACGCTAACGCCAAGCGCCAAAATTATGACAGTTGTCTCAGGTGAACACAGTTAAGATTTACCTGTTGTCATGGCAACACTGACAAATTCTGATTTGACTTGTATTCAAATACAAGTCGCATGTTAAGTCGCATGCCTCGGGATCTGAATTCGTAGCGCACAATCCATGCGGTCCAGATGGGAATTGAAGCAAAATGCGACTCCATATGCGGCTTTTTTTTTTTTCGTTGTTCACACTGATTAGAAAACGTCAGATCTGAGTCACCTGAGGCGAAGAAAAATCAGAATTGGGACATTTTCAGCCGCAGTGTGAACGTAGCTTTAGTCTGTATATGATTTACAGAACTGGATTCCAAACAGAATTTACCATGATAGATGAGGAAGTGTCCTTGCTGCGTGGAGCTGCTGCTCACGGCCAAATACCATTTCTATAAAAGCAGCATGGAGATGGAGTCAGGAGGTAATGAATGTTGACATGCTGTCCTACGCTGCAGAGGAAGACATGTCACACCCTGTCTCTCTCTCTCTCTCTCTCTCTCTCTCTCCGTGTCTCACTCTTTCATTATGTCTCCGTCTTTCTCTCTTCTCTCTTTCCTCATTCATACACTGTTACCCTCTCTCTCTCTCTCTCTCTCTCTCTCTCTCTCAGTCTCACTCTTTCATTATGTCTCCGTCTTTCTCTCTTCTCTCTATCCTCATTCATACACTGTTACCCCCTCTCTCTCTCTCTCTCTCTCTCTCTCTGTCTCTCTCTCAGTGTCTCACTCTTTCATTATGTCTCCATCTTTCTCTCTTCTCTCTTTCCTCATTCATACACTGTTACCCTCTCTCTCTCTCTCTCTCTCTCTCTCTCTCTCAGTGTCTCACTCTTTCATTATGTCTCCGTCTTTCTCTCTTCTCTCTCTCCTCATTCATACACTGTTACCCTCTATCTCTCTCTCTCTCTCTCTCTCTCTCTCTCTCTCTCTCTCTCTCTCTCTCTCTGTGTGTGTCTCACTCTTTCATTATGTCTCTCTCTCTCTCTCTCTCTCTCTCTCTCTCTGTCAACTTCATCTCTCTGTCTACTCTCCCTTTGATTAAAGACACAAACATAATTGAACACAATCTGGAAAGAAGGAATGTGGAAAGGTGAATTATGGTTGTAGAATGTGATTATAAATATTGTTTACACATTCATATAAAAGTTTTACTTATGATATAAAACATAATCTGTAAATTAGAATACATTACAGATCCTCCTGTATTCTGTAGATTAGAGAGTAATGTACAGAAGTAATGTACAGTAGAAGTAACTTGTAAATAGCCAAATGATATTGGTAGATCATGTCACGTTTATGAGTCAGATGACCAATTGCAATTTTAAGAAGTAATCAGTAATCAGTAACAGATTGGCTTTTGAATGTAACCTCCCGATCGATGGTGATATGTGGAAAGTAAAGAAGTCCTAATGATAATGCTGGTCTATAACTGCATGGACGACTGGCTTTTGACATAGGCTATATAGCGATTTTTGACTTTGCACATATCTATTATGACAGATACTGCGATAAAATGAGATGTGGGCGTGGTAAAGTGTTCACTTGCTGACTAAAGCTGGCACCACTGATCAGCCAATAGCAAAATTCAGTTCAATAGCTGGATTTCAACCAGTAGAGGACAGTCGCCTCGCGTAACACAATCTGTAGAATTCAACAACTTTGCACTAAAATGTCAAGATTTGGACCTGAATCCATCGACAACACCAGTAAATACCCAAATACATCGATTTTCAGCCAAAAAAAAGTGTTTTTGTGGTTTTGTTACTTTTTAAATTGTATTTTTTGCATATGTACACTGTTATCCGTTGTTTCTCTGCAGCATTTAGGTTTGTCATGGTACTGTCTTCACCCAGCATCTCTTTTTGAGAGAGAATGTGATTGCCGGGTTGTATAATGGTTAAGTAAACCTTCAAAAAATACATGCAAATTATGACATGCATCCTCATTATCTTATGAGGCAAAAACTGAGTGTAAGTCATGCTTGACCTCCCAACTGCCTCCCTTGTTAAATTGGAGGAAATCGACCACTGCCGTCGGCTCCAGTATTGAGATGCAGTCAGACACTGATTCATTCTGACAGGGTGACCTTCCACGACGGGACGGAGGGGCAGGTCTGTCTGCCGTCTGTCTCTCTCTCTCTCTGTCTGTCCCTCAAGCAACCCCTTACTCTCTCTCTCTACCTCTATTTGCTCCTTTTTGAATGAATGAATGAATGAATGAATGAATGAATGAATGAATGAATGGGTTTTACAGCAACGAGCACTTGTGCTACCGATATTACACAGTTTCAGAGATGCCACAGTGTCGGATTTTCTCGCCGATTGCCGTGAATTTATAGTTGTGATGATACAAATTTGCATAAATGCAGCATAATGGACTCTTCTTGAGTGCCTTCTTCCTCTTCCTCTTCTTCCTCCTCCTCCCACTCACACCATTGAGCATCATAAAATATTGAACATGCTGACCATTACCCCTCCTAACCCCTACAGCAATCTGCACACACACAAACCCCTACAGCAATCTGCACACACATACACACACACACGCACACACACACACACACACACACACACAAACACGTGGGTGCAGGGTTGAACGTTGCTTGATGAGACAACAAGCAGCATCTTAACCCTGTGAACAGTGTTAAGAGTGTTGAAATTGTCACTTGCGCATGTTTACATATGACCCTCTTTTGCTATATTCAGATTTATTTTCTGTTTTTCTTTGCTGTATCCTTTGACTATTTGCTTCAGCAACAGCCCGATTTCCCCTAGTGGATCAGTAAAGTTTCATGTCCATCTTAGCTTTAACCTGGATGGGCCACTTTGTACTTTAGCACCCCCGAGTGGCAGCGGGAGGTAACTGTTTGAATTTTGCAGACCTCAACGCCCTCAAAACACGAGCAAACACGGGCGCACTCACTCCTCGACCTTAAATGTCTTCTTCTTGGGATCATCGGTGAGCTTTCTCTGGACGGAGCGCTCGCTCGCTGATGTTTAGGAAAGAGTTTTGTGTTTCACTGTTAAGTTTCAATTCATAACTCGCTGTGTGCAGAGAAGATTTCCTGCTGGTGACCAGACCGACACCAGAATTCAAATCGGGTGAATCTATGGTGTCTGAATCAGTGGTGGAAGAAGTACTCAGATCTTTTACTTAAGTAAAAGTAGAAATACCACAGTATAAAAATACTCTGTTACAAGTGAAAGTCCTGCATTCAGAATGTTACTTAAGTAAAAGTACAAAGTATTAGCATAAAAATGTACTTAAAGCAACAAAAGTAAAAGTACTCATTATGCAGAATGGCCCATTTCAGAATAATACAATATATATTATACTATTTAATTATAATTATTGATGCATTAATGTGTAAGCATCACTTTAATGTTGCAGCTGGAAAAGGTGGGGCTGATTTCCACTACTTTATATACTGCTGGGTAGCTTACAGTAATCTATAATAATACATCACAATTTATTAGTTGATTATATTTTGTATTAATAACCTGAATCTGCAAAGTAACTAGTAACTTAAGTTATCAAATAAAGGTAGTGGAGTAAAAAGTACAATATTTCCCTCTGAAATGTAGTGGAGTAGAAGTATAAAGTAGCATAAAATGGTAATACTCAAGTAAAGTACAAGTACCTCAAAATTGTACTTAAGTACAGTATTCAAGTAAATGTACTTAGTTACTTTCCACCTCTGGTCTGAATTAGTGGGGATTGACGCTCTTCTCTGTTGCAGCCCAACTTTGTGATTTAGACTCATAAGAATCAAGGATTTTTACTACCGCTACACCAAAGACTAAGCGAGCCGTTGTTCTGATTTTGTTTTGCTTCACAGCTGTTGGTAGCACAGCGAAAGACTGTTTATTTGCTGAATTACAAACCGTCATCCAGGTTCTTGTGTCCAATATCTGTGAAGACTCTAAAGCACACACACAAACTGCAGAGAAACTGTCAAATGGATGCACACACACACATAACACACACATTCTCTCTCTCTCTCTCTCTCTCTCTCTCTCTCTCTCTCTCTCTCTCTCTCTCTCTCTCTCTCTCTCTCTCTCCACCCCCACAGTGGGCTGACAGCAGCGCCTCAGTATTTCCCCAGGGAGAGCTAGAGGTAAACCTAAAAGGAGGGGGAGGGATGAAGAAGAAGTAGAAGACGAGAGAGACAAGCGAGGTAGACCAAACTAGACGCTGTGGTAATGGTGGTTTTGATGGTGGTGGGCGTGACGTTTAAAGGCAAGATATCCGGAGAGAAAGTCCAAGAAACAGGGCATATTAAATTAGAGGATGGAGGGGTTGGTGAACAGATAGAGGGGAGAGAGAAATTATAATAGAACTGGGAGGGGGAGAGAGAGAGAGACATTATATTACTGCTGGGGGATGTAGAGAGAGAAAGAGAGAAAGAGGTGGGGGTGGGTAGACAGAGGAGACAGAGAGAAAAATTGTATTAGAGGTGGGAGGCTGGAGAGAGAGAAAGACATTATACATTATTAGGAGTATGCACTGTAAAAATGAATTTGGGCTTTTAGTTACCTCAATTCTTTTTCCTTAGTCAGTTCAACTAAAAATGACTAAAACATTGGGCCTACTTGAAATTTAAAGTTTTAATGTGGTCAACTCATCAGTCAAATCAGAACTGTCCAGGTAACTTAAATTGCTGAGTTGACTCAATTAAGTGTGAGTAGTAGCCCCTGCAAAACTGCCTTGGACAACCTGCACACGCCCACACGGACATACCCTCGTGCTCCACATGCATCATCCAGAAAAAAGGACCATTGCAGTTTGAGAGGACAGCAAGACAGCAAGTCAAGACAGAGCAAATTATTTCAGGTAAATATTTTTGTAAGTTACAACGTGCAATGCCATCCTACCTAATGTTAAAATTGTTGCCAAATCCTCATATTATTTATAGCTAGCTAGCTAACTACAGAATTCTTTCCTCATTGATTTGTGTTCAGAACATTTTCCTCCTTGCCCCTGACTGATTAAGTTACTGATTTGTTACCGACCGGTAACCAGCTGGGGAACGTTAACCAGTCCGGGGCAATGAGGAAAACGTTGATGACCGACTTACCGACCGGTAACAAGTTGCCGAGCAGCAGCCAGTCCGGGGCAACGAGGAAAACATTCGCTGCGAGCCTTCAAATCCATAAAATAATACCCTGGTTAGCTCCCTGTATATATTAACTATCAAAATTCAGCCAGGGCGTTTGTGTATGTAAATCAGATATTCATTAATTTAATAAGTCTACAATCTAAACCGCAGTGAATTGCATGGTTGCAGACAGTAGTGCTAACGTTAGCTAGCTTGTACCTTTGTATGGCGAAGCTAAGCTAAGCGATTTTATTAATATTCTAGAAACAACTGACTGCACTACAGTGAAGAATATGAATTCTTCCCCCAGTGTCGCAATATTTTATGGGATATCAGAGTTGCTAAAGGAACCATGGCATGCTTCCCTCAAAACTGGCTAAAATTAGGTCCCTTGAAAGGATGCTTTCTATGGATCCTATACATTTGAGACAACCTAAAACTTGAAAAGTTTCACTTCCTACCAAGAAATGCTACCAAAAATATGTTTTCTTCCATTTGGGACAGAGCCACTGTTTATCTAGCAAGCTTATCAACAGATAGCTTAACATGGATATAATATAAAACAATGTGTTTACTGCTGCATTACAAAGCTTCACTCTTTGTCAGTGCATTGATGTTTAAATTAATCTATGCTGATATTAAGATAAAATGCTCTCACTTATTGTCTATCCCTGCATGATATTAGTCAGTGATGGTTTATTTGTTAAAAGGCTGAATTTGGTTTATTAACAGTAATTCTGTATTTGCTGTGGATGACATTGTGGATTTGACTGAAATTACACAAGATATGGAGATATCAATCTGACATTGACTTGTTTTCTTTACAGGGCTGGAGGTCATATTGAGTGGTCTGGAGCAGCCTGTCCTGTCCCCTGTTGGATGAAGTTTCTTGTTCTCTTTGCAGATTGCTGCAGAGTTCATGCGCCTGGTTTCTGTTGATCTCCACCAGTCTTTCTTAGATGGACTTGACAAGTATTTTCCAAAACTGCTGGAGTTGTACAGAGTGTGAGCCAGTAGCAGGACCAAGCTTCACAGTCTGCTTCAGTCCCTTGATGTTCAAGTAAGGATAGTCTGATCTTAATCAAATTCTTTCTCACCACTGAAGAAAGATTGAAGTTGTGACATCACTTGTAATAGTGGGGCAATAGTGATAATCTTGTGATTATCAGAAACTAACAAATGTCTACTGGCTCAGTTGCATGTGCGTTCTCAATCGGTGGTGCTCAAATCACATTCTGGTTGCGGATGCTTAGGTCCACCAGCTGTGTTTACAGCGCGGCTAGAGCAGTGACAGACAGACTTTAGTTTGTTTGAGGTGTTTTTCTCCTGTGTATTTTGTTATTTACCTTATTGTTACTTATCCTGTCAAAAATAACCTATACAAGCATGCCTACATTCCATCTTCAGATCTTGATTGCTACAGTTGGGACACAGTGTGTCTTCCTTTACTGTTCTTCTGTGTTATAGACTTCCAACCAGAAGAGCAGAGCTGCAGTGTTGCTTGGACTGCCTCACTACCTGAGAAAGGATCCCTCCAACTTCATCAAAGTCTGTGAGGTGCGTTACAGCCATTGTTTATATAGTTACAGTGCTAGCTTTTATACCCTAATCAGGCAGCTTTACAGCAAACATGCTTTTACATGACATCTACATGACATTTACCTATAACTTGATGGTACATGTGATCAACTGTCTAGAAATTGAAAATGTTTTATTTACCTACAAATTCAGTCAGTCATTCATTCATTCCCACTCCATGTTAAGATGAGGGATGTTTTAGACCATGGAGCAGCACCAGTCGACTTATGTTTTTTTACAGTCTTGTGGTGGATTTTTTTTTTGGCACTGTCACCCAATGGATGTAATGGCCATTACACAATACAATGAGGGACAGTGATAAAAAAGACATATAGACTCTGTGTCTTACAACTATTTATTTATTTTCTCATGAAAAAGGGACATGTGTTTTCTCTGCTCGTTAAAGGGTTTTAACTCGAGTCTCTGTGTTAATATAAAAATGTATCATATTGCTCTCCTTCGGGGGAGTCATGGATGAAGTTCGGAGTAGTCATTTGGTGTTAATTTGAGGATATATCATAATGCTGTCCTGGTTGTGCCAGAGTCTATACATGATGAAGTTTGGAATATGGTACACACACAATAATTTAATACATAATGATCTTTAGGCCACTGATTTGGAGGAGGAGGCTGTGAAGGGAGTGGATGTTGGCCTACTCTTCATCACTAAAGAGCCTGGAGGTGAACAAGACCTGCTCGCCAAGGACGTCGTTGACGTTGCTGTGATCCTGGAGGAGAGGATTCTCAATTTGAAAAATTGAGAATCAGCATGTTGTTAAGAATCTTATAATACCTGAACTCTGATTTTGAAAAAAAACAAAACATTTGTGTATGAACTTGAGTTGTTGAGGTCAAAATAAATAGTATATATTTTTCTTTAAAGTGATTTCTTGTTTATGAATGCATTCCACTCAGTCCTGTTAGAAAAGAAAATAAGTGATTTAGTTGACTTGGCAAATAATGCTATTCAAGGTATTGATCAAACTTAAGATTGCCAGTGAGGCCAACTTTTACTGAAAAAGTAACCTGGCTGCCTTAAAATATTATGTTGATTCAACTAAGGTGCTTAGTTGAAATAACTTATGTTTCCTTGTTTGTGCAACAAAAGATAGAAATGCATGTTTGTTGGTTTGACTCATAATGTAATGTCACCTAAACTAGGCATTTAGTTCCTACAACTTGAATTTCCTTGTTAGTAGTACTAAAAATGTTATTGATTGAACTTTAAATATCAAGTTGATCTAACTGTTTATCAGTTTCAGATTAGTCACTTTAACTTATTATTGTGAGTGGTAGGAACTTACATGGAAGTGGAAAGAACTAGACATCCTTAGCTCTCTCAAATCAAGATTTTAAGGCAGCCAGGTTACTTATTTTTTTAAGTTGAGCCAACGTGTTCGTTTTTACAGTGTAGTTGTAGTAGTAGTAGCAGCAGTAGCAATAGTAGTAGTAGTAGTAGCAATAGTAGTAGTAGTAGTAGTAGCAGTAGTAGTAATAGTAGTAGAAGTAGTAGCACTATCACTGGCAATAGGTCACAGAGGGCCAAATAGAGAGCTAGCGAGCTGTGTGTGTATCTTACAAACGCGGCAGTGACTGAAATGACTGAATACAAGACTTCAATGTTTAGGACAGAATGTCAGCAGAGCTCCCCCTGGCGTCATAAACATAACACAACAGAACAGGGAGCATCATTTTGGATAGTAGTAATAGTAGTAGCAGTAGTAGTAGTGGTAGTAGTAGTAAAAGTTATAGTAGTAGCAGTATTAGAAGTAGTAGTAGTAGAAGTAGCATCTGCAGTAGTACCAGTGGACACATGGCCAAATAGTGAGATAGACAGCTGTGTGTCTATCTTACATAGGTGGCAGTGAGTAGCTATATGAAATAACTGAATACAAGACTTCAATGTTAAAGTGGATACAGACAACTTTTCAACTTTCCCCCCATTGTCCCCCCCTAGCGTTTCCAAACGGTATTGTTGTTTGCACCGCTGTTGCAAAGACAACCAGATCGCTTTCTGTTAGAGCCTAGCTCCCTGCAACAGAACAAACCATCTGTCTGCTTATCAACTCCTTGATCATAACACAATATAGTAAGTTTCACCACTACTCATTTCAGAAAGGCCACTGCAAGAAAACGTGTTCTTTATTTAGATTATCAAATGGACAATGGATCATTTTTTTCTGGCTGCTAGCGTTAGCGTTAGCAACATGGCTAACGTTGCTAACACTAGCTAACGCTAGCAGCCGGAAACAAACATAGCTAGATGTTTGTTTCTTTTGGTCCTGGCTTCCTTGTAGCTCCTGGTTCATTTTCTGGCTGCTAGCGGTAGTGGTAGCAACATGGCTAACGCTACCGCTAGCAGCCAGAAACGTTAGCAACATAGCTAACGCTACCACCAGCAGCCTGCTACTATCCAAACTACTACTGTCCAAAGCAAGAAACATTCCCAATTTGAGCTAGAAACTCCGATCTCAGTGCTATGATAGAGGGTAGAGTTTCCACTGTCACTTTGGTTGTTCCACCGTCCGCCATTTCCGCTACTGAGGGTAGGTACCTTTTTTTTTTTTTTTTTTTCACTGGGGATAGCTACCGGACCTCTTTTGGTTGCGCAATGGATGACGCACTTCCTTTGTGCCGTAAATGGAGCCTTCATTCTCCCGGGAGAACGTACCCAGTGGCAGACAGAATTGCATAGTGAAAGCAAGGCTTATAGGGAACCAATCTAAACGCTGATGGTGTCATTATTCTATAGCCATTACACTGTGCAATCAACATTTACTTCATAATGATAAGCAAAAAAGTTGTCTATAGGGTCTTTAAGGACACAATGTCAGTAGAGCTCCCCCATGTGTCATAAACATTAACATTCAGTGTTTTTTTTATAGTTACATAGTTCCCTCTGTATAGGAAAAATGAGATTAAACACACTACCGCAGGAATGTAATTAAAAGTTAGTCCAACATGAATATGTGTAATTGAAACCAAAAGGAATACATATGAAACCATTTTTCAGAAGGTGACCATGCGGAAGTTGGATCATTCTCAGCTGCTGTCAGCTCAGTTTCAGATCTGGACTTCTGAAGCCTTCAGCCAACAGACTGCAGCCTGACAGCTGATCTCCATCCACAGCAATCTAACAACCTGATGCACAAAGGAAATACATCATGCTGCAAAACTTTGTGTTTGAAGTAGAACCAACAACCAAATTAGTGTCTGTATTTATTCATGAAATATAACAATATATTCAGGGGGAAAATAGAGGCACACTTGATGATTTAACATGGAGACACACTTCACCAAAAGCACAAAATACCAAAAGATGATAAACAGCAAGTCTAAGATATTTAAAACATGACAGATTTCAATCATTGTGCTTTTACGCACACACAAATTTTAGTATTAAATAATAGTGAAATAACCAGAATGGATAAGATTTGTTTAATGTCAAATGTCGATATTTTTATGAACACACTCATTTCCTCATTTATACCACTATGGCAGATATTGGTTGGTTTTGGGAAAATTGTGTGTGTGTGTGTGTGTGTGTGTGTATGTGTGTGTGTGTGTGTGTGTGATCCTCTACAGAGTGAATATCATTTCAGCAGCTGTCTTTGGACAGCAGTGTGAGTGTTTCTCTCTCCCTCCTCTATCTGACAAGAGACACTGAGGAACCAAACGACTCAAACCAGAACCCAAACCCAGGATAGAGTGGTTCAGTGAATGTGGAGTGGAAGGTGTGGATGTGGATCAGTGTGTCCAAGGAAACTCTGTAGAAGGACAGAGAGCCAGCGGGCCAGTCCAGATACACTGCTACTCTGTCAGAGAGAGAGAAGGGGATTCCTGTGGATACTAATGTGTTATTGTGCCAGGCAGAGTAACGATCACCAGAGCAGCTCAGACTCCAGGACTTTTCATTCCCTCCAAGCCCGCAGTCAGCACCCAATCCTCTCCTTCTGATTCCTCTGTAAATCACTCCTATATGAACCCATCCTTTCCTCTCGACTTCCCAGTAACAGCGACCAGTCAGACCATTTCTACACAGCAGCTGAAGGTAGCAGTCAAATCTCTCTGGGTGATCAGGATATGGCTGCTGCTCTCTCACTGTCACCTTTCTGTTGTCTTCAGACAGGAAGAGGTTTCTGTTTGCTGTGTTTGGGTCCAGTGTGAGTTCACAGGCATCTGATGGAGAGAACAAGACACAATACAGAAACTATTTTTATTCTAATAGACCTGTTGATCATTTGTTGATATATTAACACTTTGACTTTTAATTTCTTAACAATTTCATGATGACACATTATATGAGCCATCAACTTCATTCACAGTAGGACTTGAATGAATAGATGTCACAAACTGCTGTGTAGAGGGACTTTCCATGTAAGCAGTTGAATGTTTGCTGCTTTGTTTTCCTGAATCAAACTAAAAATACACACTTACACTTCCTCACACCTGGTTTCAACCTCTGGACTCCACCATGGTCCACACTGTGGGGGAAACAAAGGCAGACCAGAATATTCTATTTGATGATCGAAACATAAACTTCCCTATGAAGGATTTTCCATACATCACTCATATCCACCATTAAACATGAATCAATACTCCTCAGCTTCTCAGAGTGACAGAGAAAATGTGTGTGACTCTCAGCCTTCTAGCAGATGTTGCCTCTCCAGACCTGAGAGAGTCCAGTCTCCAGTGTGGATCCTCCAGTCCAGCAGAGAGCAGCTTCACTCCTGAGGCTCCTGGGTGATTGTAGCTCAGGTCCAGCTCTCTCAGGTGGGAGGGGTTGGAGCTCAGAGCTGAGGCCAGAGAAGCACAGCCTTCCTCTGTGAGCAGACAGCCTGACAGCCTGCACACACACACACACACACACACACACACACACAAATCAAGCCACATGTCAGATTTTATTAGTAACCTACTGTGAAATTAGTTGTGATAATGCTGTCAAATTCTAGCAAAACTGTAACGGCCTCAAATACAAACAGTTGGCTGATCAGCTTTGTGGTTTCATTTGCTCCAGTTTGAGAGTTCTCCACTCACTTTGTGACAGAATATTAGAAGTCCTTTCTGGTATTTTAGGTTTCAACAACTGAGGCAGCAAGGAGAGGAAAGAATGAAATGTCCTCATGGAAAGTAATTCACAGAGTCTAGGAAGTGCTGAATGTTGGTATCACAACTGATTTTAAAATTACATGAGCAGAGAAAATCCTCCACAGGTGTTTGTCTGCTGATAGTAACCTGTATGTAAAGCAGGATGTAAATGGTCGTCTGTTGAACAGGTTGAGGGCAAAATTATTTTACATAAAAGATACATCAAAAACAGCATACAATGTTAGCTACAATAGCTACAACATATTGCAACACAAAAGCATCATCAGCTGATCTTACCTGAGAGTCTCCAGTCTACAGTGTGGACTCTCCAGTCCAGCAGAGAGCAGCGTCACTCCTGAATCCTGCAGGTCGTTGTTACTCAGGTCCAGCTCTCTCAGACTAGAGGACTGGAAGCTGAGACCTGATGACAACTCCTTACAGCATTTCTCTGTGAGCTTGTTTTGATTCAACCTGAAAAAATACATAGAAATGTTTTACTTGTTCGCCTTGTTTGACAAATGCAAAGAAATGATGACTACAAAAAAAACAAAAACAAACCCAAAAAGCAATACAAATCCATCATAAAACATCATACAATGTTATAATTACAACATATTGTAACACAAAAGTATCATAACCATCATAATCTTACCTGAGAGTCTCCAATCTACAGTGTGGACTCTCCAGTCCAGCAAAGAGCAGCTTCACTCCTGAATCCTGCAGGTCGTTGTTGCTCAGGTCCAGCTCTCTCAGACTAGAGGACTGGGAGCTGAGAACTGAGGCCAGAGCTTCACAGCTTCTCTCTGACAGCTTACAGTAGCTCAGCCTCAATGGAGATGTACAGATATGAAATGTTACTCTCTGTTATTTAATATGATTGATTTCTGTGTTTTGTTAGGCACTGCTGTTTTAAGATTTCCTTTCTAGTTAAACTGAACAACTTGAGTAAAACAGCTCTTAAATCCTGATGTTAAACTTGCAGGGTCTTTACACGTTCAGGACCAGAGCTGGAAATAATACTCAGAACTCTAAAGAAACGGTCTCCTTCAGTTGTTTTGGAGAAAGCTGCTACAGAGCAATGCTGGGAACCTCCCTATGTGTTATGTGGACAAAAAAACAACTGGCATGAGGGCGAGTAAATAATGACAGATTGTTCATTTTGGGTGAACTATTCCTTTAAAAGAAAAAGGCCACTAGAGGGGTGTTGGGTTAATTTTATCTTCCATGCTGTGATAAAATTTAAGGGCTTGTCTCTGCATCAGCCGGCCTATCAGAACTCTGCACTGTTGCCATAACAACAATATCCAAAGCTGAGGCGACAGACAGGCAGCTTTTTAGCTCTTTAGCTCACTGACTGAAGTAGACAATGTAAACAATAACAGCAGCACTAAGAAAGTCATCCAGAAAACGAGGTATATATAAATAGCGGTGGTGGTCAGAGTTGTAATGTCGTCCATGTAAGCTCTGAGAGAAGGGAGGCACAGACTAGAGTCAACCTGCTGTCTACCCACAACCCATTTTGAGGCTCGGATAATGACCTCCATTGCCATCGTGAACACCAGGGGTGAAATAGTACATCCTGCCATGATGCCTACTTCCAGGCACTGCCAAGAGGTGGTAAACTCAGAGATGGTAAAGCAGAACTGCAGGTCTTGGAAGTAGGATTTAACCAGGGCTGTGATGGTGTCTGGTATGTGGAAGAAGATGAAGGCAGACCACAGGAGTTCATGGGGCACTGATCCAAAGGCATTGGAGAGGTCCAGAAAGACTACGTGGAGGTCCCTTTTCTCCACCTTTCCGATTGGATCTGGGGCCAGATCATGCTGGAATGTTCTAAGCACCCAGAGAACCCCGATATTCCTGCCTTCTGTACAGATGTATCAATGTACTTATTTCTTCGCAGATATTCAGCCATCCTCTGTGCAATGATGCCAAAGAGGATTTTACCCTCCACGTTTAGCAGGGAGATTGGTTGGAATTGTCTGATGACCTACCCTACGCCACACTTTGAGTACCATCTTCTTCTGCCATGCCATTCTGATGAGCCTCCAGAGAAACCTCAGGACATCTGGTGCATTTTTATGCACTTTATGTGGGACTCCATTTAGCCCCGGGGCTGTTCTTGCCCAATGGACTGTGTTTTCCACCTCTTTCCATGTTGGAGGACCGATCTCAATGTGATGTTCTGGAGGGTCAATTGGTGGGATGTCTGAAAGGAATAGTCAGATGTTTGTGCCGCCTTGGGTCAGAGTGTGTTGTCTTCAAGTGATCCTCAAGGTCCTTCTTTGTTGTTTTCAGAGCTCCACTTTTTTCCCTTGTGAAGAGACTTTTTAGGAACTTGAAGGGATCTTTATAGAACCGTGTTCTGGTTTGTTCTTTCTTCCTTCTGCGTTTCCATAAATTCTCTGCTCTGCGGAGGGATGCCAGTCGGGTTTTGATGTCAGCATGAAGCACATTTATGCCTTCCTTTTCCACCTCAGAGGCATTTTTTCACCGTCTCCTGGAAATTGGTGCAAATGGAACCTTTTTCCCACCTTTCCCCTCTTGTACTCCAAAGCGTTCTGCCCCATATTGGTAGGTGATGTCCCCCATTCTGTCCAACTTTTTTTCCATTGTGCCTCGAAGTTGCTCGAGGGTCAGGGTCAGGTCAGTATTGATCGTTTCCCACCATTTCTTGTCAGTGGCACCAGGCCACTTCTCGTGCAGTCTATGCCCAGCTAGCTTCCTCACGACTGCAGGTCTAGGAAGTTGGGTGGGTTCCACCACTGTTGTCATCTCTGTGCTTGAGTTTACTTCCTCCATAACAGTGGTGTTGATGCACTGCAAGCTATGGTTTGCGTCCAGTTGCTGTGCTTCACTCGACTGATTTGACCCCTTTCTCAAAGTAGTCAATGCGAGGCCTCTGTCTATCTTTTTCAAGCACCTTTTCTTTCCCTGGTGAATCCTCAATCCCAACTGTGATGTAACTATCCTCCACCCGCAGGCACATATCTGCAGTTTGTGGCCCGCTGCTGCAGCTGTAGCTGTGACAATTCCTGTGGTGCTCTCTTGCGCTGTGCTCTTGTTGCTCATAGTCGTTTCCGGTCCAGGGTCTATTGCCGTGATGTCAGCCGATGAGTCTTCTTCCACCCCCACTCTCGCAGACTCTAGGGGTATTCTCTTTTGCCGTCTTCTCATAGCTACAGAGGGTGTTTCCAACATGCTGAAAAGCCTGGGAAACTACAGACACGGGTAGCTAGCCCATGTCCCAATGGGGTCTGTTCCCTCCTGTCAGCTGTCTGTCTATGCGCCACAAGGACTTTCCCCTGTCGTCAGCTGATCTTTCTCAGCAGTCACTGGACAAATCCAGATACTCAGATTTCAAAAACACAAGAGGCCCTGAATCAAACCCTGAAGACAAATGATAACCAAACATAAACCATTATGGTTGCAGATCTGCAAATTCCGGTGGCAACTTTGGAAGTTGGAGAATTGCTCAGCATTGGTGGACGTTTGTTAAATTTGAACATTACATTACTTATACTGATCTAGCATTAATAAAATATGATATAAGAACTCAAACTTGTGATTCTTATGCATGTATATAACTTTAGAGCATGATCTATCTTGATAAACTTGAATATTCCATCATCTATAATGGGCTAGTAATCATTTGTCTGGGCTAGTAGAAATTTCAGCCCACCCTTAAGTTCCACCTCTGTTCAGGAATACTGACCTGAGAGTTTCCAGTCTACAGTGTAGACTCTCCAGTCCAGCAGAGAGCAGCTTCACTCCTGAATCCTGCAGGTCGTTGTTACCCAGGTCCAGCTCTCTCAGACTAGAGGACTGGGAGCTGAGACCTGATGACAACTCCTTACAGCATTTCTTCGTGAGCTTGTTTTGATTCAACCTAAGAAAAAAAATGATTTTAGTACACTTGGGCAGAGAACATTGGGCATTTCAGAGATCAAACATGATACTCTAACCTGCCCAGCCCTTTAATACAATTAAAGGAACATACAGTAGTATAAAAGAAGAGGAATACAACTTACATACATTTTTATCATACAGGGTTTCTACCATGCAAAATTAGTTTACATAAAAGATACATAAAAAACAGCATACAATGTTATAGCTACAACATATTGCAACACAAAAACATCATAACCTGATCTTACCTGAGAGTCTCCAGTCTACAGTGTGGACTCTCCAGTCCAGCAGAGAGCAGCTTCACTCCTGAATCCTGCAGGTTGTTGTTACTCAGGTCCAACTCTCTCAAACTAGAGGACTGGGAGCTCAGAACTGAGGCCAGAGCTTCACAGCCTCTCCCTGACAGCTTACAGCCACTCAGCCTGAGGAAGAATTAGTGATGCAAGTTTGAAAATATTTATTTTTCTCTTCTGTATGAATATTACATTTAATATATTGAATATATCCAGTTATGCATGCACCTACAGAGATTTACTGGAGACTTTGACCACTGGCAGCAACCTCAGAAGAGCCTCCTCTGAAGCAGAGTATTTCTTTAGGTCAAACACGTCCAGCTCTTCTTCTGATGACAGTAAGATGAAGACCAGAGCCGACCACTGAGCAGAGGAGAGATCGTCTTTGGAGAGACTTCCTGATCTCAGGTGCTGTTGGATCTCCTCCACTAGAGAACGGTCATTCATCTCATTCAGACAGTGGAACAGATTGATGCTTCTCTCTGGAGACAGATTCTCCCTGATTTTCTGCTTGATGTACTGGACTGTTTTCTGATTGGTCTGTGAGCTACCTCCTGTCTGTGTCAGCAGGCCTTGTAGGAGAGTCTGATTGGTCTGCAGTGAAAGACCCAGGAGGAAGCGGAGGAACAAGTCCAGGTGTCCACTTGGACACTGTAAGGCCTTGTCGACAGCACTCTGGTGGAGGTGTTTGATGTTAGATTCGTTTCTTAATAGTGTTGACCAGCAGGATGTTGATTGAGTTTCTGACAGTCGACTGACACCAGTGTTGATGAATGACAGAAAGACATAAACAGCAGCCAGAAACTCCTGGATGCTCAGATGGACAAAGCAGAACACCTTGTCCTGGTTCAGCCCACGCTGCTCTTTAAAGATCTGTGTGAACACTCCTGAGTACACTGAGGCTGCTCTGATATCAATGCCACACTCTGTCAGGTCGGCTTCATAAAAGATCAGGTTGCCTTTTTCCAGCTGCTCAAAGGCCAGTTTTCCCAGAGAGAGAATCATCTTCCTGCTCTCTGTAGTCCAGTGTGGATCTGTCTCAGCTCTCCCATGATACTTGACGTTCCCCTGTTTGGACTGAACCATCAGGAAGTGGATGTACATCTCAGTCAGGGTCTTGGGCAGGTTTCCTCTCTCACTGGTTTTCAACACATGCTGTAGAACTGTAGCAGTGATCCAGCAGAAGACTGGGATGTGGCACATGATGTGGAGGCTTCGTGAAGTCTTGATGTGGGAGATGATTCTGTTGGCCTGCTCCTTATCTCTGAATCTCTTCCTGAAGTACTCCTTCTTCTGTGGGTCAGTGAACCCTCTCACCTCTGTCACCATGTCAATGCACTCAGGAGGGATCTGATTGGCTGCTGCAGGTCGTGTGGTTATCCAGAGGCGAGCAGAGGGAAGCAGTTTCCCCTTGATGAGGTTTGTCAGCAGCACGTCCACTGAGGTTGACTCTGTAACATCAGTCCAGATCTCATTGTTCTGGAAGTCTAGAGGAAGTCGACACTCATCCAGACCGTCAAAGATGAACACAACCTGGAACTTGTCAAATCTGCAGATTCCTGCTTCTTTGGTCTCAGTAAAGAAGTGATGAAGAAGTTCCACCAAGCTGTACTTTTTCCCTTTCAGTAGATTCAGCTCTCGGAAAGTGAATGGAAATGTGAACTGTATATCCGGGTTGGCTTTGTCTTCAGCCCAGTCCAGAGTGAACTTCTGTGTTAAGACTGTTTTCCCAATGCCAGCCACTCCCTTTGTCATCAATGTTCTGATTGGTTTATCTTTTCCAGGTAAGGGTTTAAAGATGTCTTTGCATTTGATTGTTGTTTCTGGTCTCGCTGGTTTCCTGGATGCTGCTTCAATCTGTCTGACCTCGTGTTCATCATTGACCTCTCCACTCCCTCCCTCTGTGATGTAGAGCTCTGTGTAGATCTGATTCAGAAGTGTTGGGTTTCCTGCTTTAGCAATCCCCTCAAACAGACACTGAAACTTCTCCTTCAGATTAGATTTGAGTTGACGTTGGCACACTACAGCAAGAGTTTCTGAATGAACAAATTACATCGATCAGTGGATGTTGCTGTAAATATGAGAAGTGTAAACATTTCTCAGTGAATGTATACTTTTCCCAACCCCATGGCATCTATTCTGCTCATCACTGGTGGACAAACAGGTCCTGACTGTGTGTGCAGCCAAAGGTGAAGGGCAACTGTGGTGGTATTTTGTTTATTAATAAACAATACTGTGTTCAGCATTATACACCAACATGAACAAATCAATAATTTTAGTTGATGATTCATGAGGATTGTGCTCATTTACCTTCCAATCTGGAATTGAATAGATCTTTTTTGAAAAATGTGTATATTTACAGCAGAGTTGTAGATGTAAACATCTCCCATTCTCCCACCATTTCCCCTCTCCATCATGTTAAACCTGTTAAAAGCCTCTTACTGCTCTGCAGAGAGTCAGCCAGCTCCTCCTGCTTCATTCTCCTCAGGAAGAGCAGTGTGATCTGCAGAAAAGCCTCTCTGCTGCTCCTCCTCTGCTCTTCCTCCTCACCGTCCCCATCCTCCTCATCCTCCCTCTGCCTCTCTAAGCATTCTGGGTAATCTGGACTCAGAATCCTCTGGAATCTCTTCAGTTCGTTCTTCATAAAAGTGACAATGTTCTCCTCAAGCAGCTGGAACAGAATAATATTTGAATTAAACTTTCTGACTAAAATCGTGAATAACAACATCAGATCCATCTGGCATAGACTGAAAGCCCGCTGGTCTAAAGAGTGCAGAGGGGTTGTTTTGTATTTCAGTTGTAGCTGAAGTAAAATGTAAAGTAAAATGTGTTGTTGTACACATTTTACACACCATAAATATGGAGTTCAGGTCTGTTTGAAGCTCCTGGACAGACTGACCACTGGGAACCTCTGACCTCTCCTGGTGGAATCTGGAGAAAACATGATGTATTAGGTCATATAATGTTACACATACACACACACACACACACACACAGGCTGTTAAAGGTGACTATGTTCTGTCATGATGGATCCTAGTAGAAACACAATGTGAACTCCAGTGCAAATGCTGTTCTGATAATTTTATGTGATGTTTTGAGAGAAGAAACTAAATCAACAGAGTATCATGACTCTTTCCTCTGTTCAGTAGAATCAAATAATAACAAACTCATCTGTTTTCAATTCTTACATTTGCTCAATAGAGTGCTGTCCATCTTTGAAATGAATAGGATGACCCATAGACTCCTTACTCTTCATGGACACACAGCTGGGTACAGGAGAGTCTGGTGTCTCCTGCTGGATCCTGCAAAGGATTGATAAAACAGGGGTGGTGGCAGTAAAAATGTTAGAGAAGCGGAGTTTTAACCAGCAGGTTGCCAGTTTGAATCCCAGTACCAACTTTGAAAATCAGAGTGAATATGTAACTCTTTCCCCACACTCTGCAACTACCACCAATTAGACCTTGAGCAAGGATCTCAACCCCCAGACTGTTCTGGTAGAGCTGCTCAGTGACCAACAGCAGAAGACTGTGGTTGTACTGAGCAGCTCTGGTATGAATCTTTGTAACTGTATGGATGTGAAGCAGAGCAGTGCTGCAAAAGAGCATGTATGCAAAGTAAAACCCTTATGGATAAATACAGTAATTGTTAAATATAAGAATATTATGTTACATGTTTTAATGCAAATAACAACTTACTTTTTGTCTGAAAAATGCTGTTCTTTAAAATTAATAAAGAACTCCTTGGACTGGTCACTCTTCATGGACACATAGCTGGGTACAGGGGAGTCTGGTCTCTCCTGCTGGACTGGGCTTCAACACAACAGAGACAGAGCTTTTACTCTGAATAATGATGGGTTAATGATTTCACTGCTGAGCTCTGAGATGGAGAACAGCCATGGTCAGTTAGAAATCCTCATCTTACCTCTCAGCTTTGGTCTGGCTGTCATGTTCCCCAGACAGAGTGGTTTTAGAGGGAGGGAGCCCCTCCTCTCTCTCCTCAGACAGACTCATAGTAGAGCGAACACCTTTACACAAACACACTAGGTTGATTCATTACAACAAGGTTTCCGTCACAGGATATATTATTTCAATTGCTGTGATCATTCATGTCTGTAACATGTCGTGTATATACGGAAGAGGATTAGGGCCACATGTGAAAAATTTATTTGAGTTCTGAGTTTAAAGTCAGAATTCTGAGATTAAAGTCAGAATTCTGAGAATAAAGTCAGAATTCTGACTTTAAAGTCAGAAGTCAGAATTCTGACTTTAATCTCAGAATTCTGACTTTATTCTCAGAATTCTGACTTTAAACTCAGAATTCTGACTTTAATCTCAGAATTCTGACTTTATTCTCAGAATTCTGACTTTAAACTCAGAACTCAAATAAATTTTTCACATGTGGCCCTAATCCTCTTCCGTATGTATACATTAAGTGCACAAAATATTAAAAAATAACTGTTCTTTCCATCACATAGACTGAGCAGGTACAGGACTTTTAAGCCTCTAGTACAATTGAGATGGACGTTACAAAAGGGGTTTGAGTGAACCAAAGTGTATCTCAGTATTGGTAAGATGGGTGTGTTTTGCACACTTGAAGTATTAACAGTGAATAAAATGCACCTCAGTCAAGCTGATCCAAGCTGTCAGACCAGTTCTGAGATATACTGCATTTTTTTCAAGATGAGAACTGGTGCTCACTCTAACTGGCAACCACTAAAAGTAATACATGCAAATCATTCTCATATCATTGTCTTCAAAGTCAGACAGAAACGTTGTAATTTCTTGTAATGAATATTTATATCTGCAAGCATCAAATAGACATTTTGAAAAACTCTATCACCATCATCTGAAGCAAGTCTGCTATACTGTTATACAACACAATGTGATATGAGCCAGCATATTCATCAAACATTTATAATGTTCCCTGATAGGATCCTTACCTGGTGAACTCACAACCAGATCAAGTCAAAGACACTTTCCACCTTCATCTGTAGAGGAAACATTGAGAGAGAAAACACTGCTTATTCTCCTTCGTCAGTCTGTCTGTTGATCTGAGGCTGCTGTCATATCCTCATAACTTCAGTGTCAAAGTCTAGAAACATCAGTATGACATCAGACCAGTCAAACCTGTTGCCAAACCTGTGGCAAATCACAGATGAGGTGATGTAGTTCTGCTATGTGTCCACTAGATGGAACACATTAACCTTGTCATCTACGGTGAACTAAAGAGCAGCCTCAGCACAAAACGATGTGACGCATGGAGGAGGAGAAATTTGATCACATGAAAATCTCACTGTAGACAGCAGGGTGGCTCAGTGGTTAGCACTGTGGCCTCACAGCAGGTCTTCAGTTCAAATCTCCACCCTGGTCCTTTCTGTGTAGAGTCTGC
>NW_027284697.1:0-10278 GCF_046629955.1 Centroberyx affinis | reverse complement strand
TAAACTATTAAATAATGTATAAATTAATACCTTAGTTAACATGAACACCACTAGTAAATTACACATTAGTTAACTGTTAATTAAGGGTTAGTTAATGCTTATTAAACATTAACTAACCCTTAACTTAGTGACCCTTATTGTAAAGTGTTACCAATAAAACATATCATCAGAGAGACATCTAATGTACACACAGTAGAACTTACCATCACACAAACACATGCAACCACACACACATACACACACTTTCTCACAAACATACAGCTACTAGCTAATGGTGTGCAACCATCTCTATGGTGGGAAGTCAATCCTCATTAACCAGCATGCTAGCTCCATCAGTCAGCAGCTGGTGATGGCTGCTGAAGCCAAACCGCTAACCGCTAATCAGCGCTTACAAGCAACAACTGTTTACACAGATGGTAGAGAGGCAGTGCAGCACAACCTCGCACTTTCCCCAACAAGTCATAGCATCATTACTTTCTGTATTTCACCCAGTTCATTTTTCCAAAATGCTATATATTCATTTTGGACAAAAAAAAGAATCCTTACTTGAAGTTTCTCATTCAATATCCTGAAAATAGAAGATCTAGAGTGTAAAGGTGTTGTCATTTTGGCAACCAAGAACGTAAGTAACCTGCTATATTTGGTACTATCAATCATACTGTAAGGTATCATTTGGTAGATATCTCATTTGGGAGTGGAAATTTGTTTCCTCATTGTCTCTCTCTGCCTCTCTCTTTCTCTCAGGTCTTCCAGGTCAAGGAGACCTTGTATCCTGCGACACGGAAAAAACGATGAAATGATCCATTTCATCACAGGAATAAATCACTCTCGAGCTTACATATTCTGCCTTTAATCAATCAAGCTTGACATATCGTAACACCAATCAGCATGTGTCATTGCACTCTCTCGCTCTCAGCTTTTTCCAATTAGAAATGTGTGTATGTGTGTGTGTGCACTACATTATATTGCACATATACACAGAAAAACACATGCATATGTCCCAACCAGGGTTCAACTCCAGAATGTGGGAGAGAACGGGGTGAAGGGAGAAAGTCTCTGGAGAAAGAGGACAGGCTTCCAGCGGGTCGCGGAGAGACCTCAGGATTTTTTTTCTACAGAGATGTTACTCTATTTTAAAAGGCTGCAGTAGAAGAGCTTCGTTTGGGTTTGATCAATGGTTGAGTGCTTTGGGAAAACTGCACTCTTGAGGGACTGCATGTGTTCAAACTCCTCACACTTGAAGAGAGACGAGAAAGAAAGAAAGAAAGAAAGAAAGAAAGAAAGAAAGAAAGAAAGAAAGAGAGGAAAGTTCTCTGTATAACCAAGCTTGACTGTTGCTTTCATTTTCAAACTGTCAACGTTGTACAAAGAAGACGTTTTCAGCATTTTCCCCAAACTGTGAATCAAAAGGTTTCCTGAAACAGAGCAGAGCAGAGCCGGCTTCATTAGCATGTACCACACATGCTGCAGTGTAGAGGGGGAGAGAGAGAGAGAGAGAGAGAGAGAGAGAGAGAGAGAGAGAGAGAGAGAGAGAGAGAGAGAGAGGGAGAGAGAGAGAGAGGGAGAGAGAGAGAGAGACAGAGAGAGAGGAACTAAGTGTTACAAAGAGGGAGATTTAGCTGTATGAATAATCAGGGAGAGAGACGGGGAGAGAGACGGGGAGAGAGAGAGGGGGGGGGGAGAGGGGGGAGGGAGAGAGAGAGAGAGAGAGAGAGAGAGAGAGAGAGAGAGAGAGGGGAACTAAGTGTTACAAAGAGGGAGATTTAACTGTATGGATATTCAGAGAGAGACGGGGAGAGAGACGGGGACAGAGAGAGAGAGACAGGGAGGGAGAGAGAGAGAGAGAGAGAGAGAGAGAGAGAGAGAGAGAGAGAGAGAAAGACAGTTCTACATTTCAGCTGAAAGAGCTTATGCACCCCATGCTGCTCACAACACACACACAGACACACACACACACACACACACACACACACACAGACATACTTGCCCGCACGCAGAGAGAGTTCTGACTGAGTTCTGCTAATCATATTTCTGTTGACATATTAATATTTAAACAGTGTTCTGCTCCTGCCTCAACACTTATTGAGCGTCTCAACATGAATTAATGTCAGCTGACTTAACGGTTTCAATATTTCACTTTTCAGAGCGTTGAGAACGACGCAGCACTTCTGAATACTGAGAGACGAGGGGAAATTGGGTTTGTGCATTTGTGTGTGTGTGTGTGTTTACCTTTGTTTGACTCTGTGTGTGTGAGTGTACATATGTGTTTGAGTGTGTGTATGCGTATATATCTGTAGTGTGTGTGTGTGTGCAGGAAATGTTGTGTTAATTAATCTGGATTTCCAGTCCAGGTGTGTCAGCAGAAGAAGCCAATATGGAATGAAGTGTTTCACTGAGGTGGTGACACCTCCTGTAGTGAGGATTAACTCTAGACCAGTGGAATATGAAACAGATACTGTCACTATGTGTGTGTGTGTGTGTGTGTGTGTGTGTGTGTGTATGAGTGTAAGAAAGAGACAGTGAGAGAGAGAGAGAGAGAGAGAGAGAGAGAGAGAGAGAGAGAGAGAGAGATACTGTGTGCTAGTTTATAAGAGAGTTTATTATGCCTTAGAGTGTGTGTGGTTGTGTGTGTGCATGCATGCCTGTGTGTGCATTTGTATGTGTGTGTGTGTGTGTGTGTGTGTGTGTGTGTGTGTGTGTGTTTGTGTGTGCAAGTGTGACTGTGCGTGCTGGTGTATAAGAGAGTTTACTATGCCTTTGTGTGTGTGTGTGTGTGTGTAAGTGCATGTGCATAAATTTGTGTGTGTGTGTCTGTTTTTCTTTATGCAATTGTGTGTTGGTTTATAAATGTTTATTGGGCACACTTTTTGTGTGTGTGCGCATGTGTGACTGTGTGTGTTTGTGTGTGTGTGTGAGACTGCGTGTGCTAGTTTATAGGATTGTATTATGCCTTCGCATGTATGTGTGTGTGTGTGTGTGTGTGTGTGTGTGTGTGTTTCTATCTGTGTTCATCAGTGAGATCATTGTGGTTGTGCCTTGTGTATTGTCCATGTGTGCATGTGTGTGTGTGACTGTCTGTGTGCGTGCGTGTGTTTTGTCTGTGTGTGTGTGTGTGTGTGTGTGTGTGTGTGTGTGTGTGTGTGTGTGTGTGTTTCCCCAGCCGATAACAGAAAGCGTGGCGTAAGGGTTTACATTTGAACAGGCGGACATCTTTTCCAGTTGTTTACTTTTCTGCTGGCCGGTGGTCAGTTGTTGTTTATTTTTCGCTGGCGTTGTGTTTCCACCTCTCTCTGTAATCCCCCCGCTCTCTGAGACAGCAACACTATTCTGTCCATCTCTCTCCCTTTCTCTCTCTCTCTCTCTCTCTCTCTCTCTCTCTCCAGCATCTGTCTCTCTTTTTTTCTCATGTTTTGGTTGTGTTTGTTTTCTGTTCATGGCTGGAGGCAGTGTCAGGTAAAAGCTCCTCATCCTGATTTATGTAGTGGTTTCTGAATGGATTTGTAAATTGAAGAGGTTAATAAAGGATTTTTTTATAATCAATTCTCTCTCTCTCTCTCTCTCTCTCTCTCTCTCTCTCTCTCCCTGTGGTGTGTGTGTGTGTTTTTTCTTTCTCTCTGTCTCTCATTTGCTTGCATGCTCTTACTCTTTCTCCCCCTAATTCTGTCTTTCTCTCTCTCTCTCCATCTGTTTTATGTCTCTCTCAGAATCCAAATCAGAATGAAAATGGCTTCATTAGCATGATATCAGATATCCACAGATAACAGTAATCACATGTATTTGTATGGAGGCTCTAGTGTGCCAACCCAATTAGTATAGACAGGTTCACTGATTAATTATTATGGATTAATTAATAGACATTTCATAAAGGAATTATTATTATTTCATAAATAATATAAAAACAACTGTTACTAAGAAAAAAGTCATAAAATGTTCATTAAATTTCTCAATTAATAATTCCATTTCATTTTTCTGTCTTTAAATGATGAATAAGTTACTGATTTTATAAATGGATTTGTAAAATGTTTTTTTTTTTTTTTTTTAAAGGTATTCAAATTTTACTTTTTGTTATTCCATTTTCTAATGTGTTTTCCAATTAATTTTTCATCTCAATTAATTTGTTTACTGCTTTACCATTTACACTTTCTGCTTGGGCCACATTTTTTAATTAGACGACGTGCAGCCAGTGTGCAAACTAGAAGTAATACCAAGTCCAACCCACAGAGAAGTAAAGGCCAGTTCTATAGTACTATATATATACTACATATATATAGTATAGTACTATAGTTCTGCGGTAATCTGTATGGAGGTGAGGTGTCCTACATTTGCAAACCTCCTCAGCTCGTCTCTCTTCGATCTGCTCCATGTTGTCTTCACTATCGGATCAACCGGATACAGGAAGGAGGAAATACAAAGCGGGCCAATCACAGTTCTTGCGTCGCCCTACACACAGTTACATTTTTGGAGAGGTGAACATAAGCTACAGCAGCAGCCTCTTTAGGCTACACTGGCACCGCAAACACATATGGTGTAGCTATTGACAGAAGTATAAATTGGCCTCAACCAGAGCCCTCATTGCCCAGACTGCTGGTCTGTGGATTCTCCCTCATCTTCTGCAGTCAGTAGGCTGTAGCATGTTGCTAATGCTAGCAAGCCAACACAATGTCAGGGAGAGGGACATTTACTCAAGTACTGTACTTAAGTACAAGTTTGTGGTACTGGCACTTTTTTTTTTTTTTTTAAAGATGTATTTTATGCTTTATTTGAGAGATACAGGAAGGCATGGGAGAGAGAGCGAGGGGAGGACATGCAGCAAAGGACCACGGGTCGGATTCGAACCCGGGTCGCTGCGGGAAGGCCTGAGCCAAATGGTACGCGCCATACTCGGTGAGCCACCAGGGCGCCCCATACCGGCACTTTTGTGAGACTTTCTACTTTTCCTCCACTACATTTTAGAGGGAAATTTTGTACTTTTTCCTCCACTACATTTATCTGACGGCTTTGCAGAATAAGATTCTACATACGATAAAAAACATACGATAAGCTCATAAAATATGTTGCATTGTTAGAGTTTAAACTCCCCAACAGTATATGGTGCAGTTAGACCGACAACATTAAAATACTTCTTACAGGCTAATGCATCAATAATTGAACACTCTGAAAGAATGAGGACTTTATACTTGCTACTAATACTTCTATACTTTTACTTAAGTAAACTTTTGAATGCAGAACTTTTACTTTTAATGTTTTTTCCACCACTGCTTATGATGCTAGCAGTGTTGGTCAGAATGTTTTAAATGTGCCCAGAACTCAGTCACTCTTATTTTCTACTAAAAGAGCCAATGCATAATGTCCTAATATAACATCCAGGTGTAGCTTGTGGTGATTTGAGCTTTATTTCCAAGAGTAAAATTATGCTGGTTGTCCTTTCTCTCTCTCTCTCTCTCTCTCTCCCTTTCTGTCACTATCTCACTCTCTCTCTGACTTTTTCACTCTCTCTGTGTGTCTCTGTGTTTATGTCTCTGTTACTCTTATTGTCTGTCTCTCTCTCTTTCTGTCTCTCTGTCACTCTCTCTCTGTCTCTCCTACTTTTTCTCAATCTCTGTATTCACTCTGTCTCTCTGTGTTTGCGTCTCACTCTGTTTCTGTTTGTCTCTCTTTCCTAATCTTTCTCTCTCTCCGTTTGTTTTTCCACCTGATTGTGCCTCTCTCTCCAACTCTTTCTCAGTCTCCGTCTCGCTGTGTCTCCATCTCTCTGTCTCACTTTGTGTCTCTGTCAGTTTCATTGTCTGTGTCTGTCTATCTCTGTCTGTCTCTCTCTTTTTCTCTGTTTAGTCTGCTCTTTCAGCTGTTGGTTTTACGTGAGATGTTTCACCAAAAAGTACCAAAACTCAAAAATGTCCCTGCTCCTTCTCTCTGGAGTGTTTACTTCTTTAGTTCAGTTCGTTTGGCCTGGTGAGAAAAATGCCATTTGAACTCTGGTGGCACCAAATAACGGCAGCGAGAACTGTGGTGCGGTTCGTTAGGAGTGAGAACTGCAACCAACTACAGGAGACTAAACGCAAGGGTTTATGGGTAATAAGGAGACAGACATCTGGTGGCCAGTAGTCTCTTATGCTTGAAAAGCAGAGTGTAACTGTGGCTGTGGATTGTGGGCGGGGCCAGAGGCTCAGATTGCATCTCTGCAGCTAATCACATATTCAAGTCAAATCACATATTTTCACTGCTCTGGTATTGCCTTTTATAACTTTACATCATTTTGACGAGTTAACATAGCTAGCTAGCAAGCGCTACTTATGTAACATTAATCTAAAGTAAACAGAAAAAAATATAAAATTACGATAAGAATATAAAATGACTTCAGAACTGACCATCGACCTCAATGATGGATGCAGCCGTTCTCCAAGCTTCATTTTTGAGGTGTTTATTCCTGTAGTCTTTCAAATAAAAGTATTCTGCCCCCCCTAAATGTGGCTGCTTAGTTTGGCAGATAGCTAACAGTCCTCCAACTGAGAGACGAAGGCAGTTGCTGATTTTAGGCTATTTATTGTTGCCTCCCAATTGGATAATACTGTAAAACTGAAAATAAACAAAACAAACATATTACAAGCATATATTTGCAATTACACAAGCAAATTAGCAAACTTGATGCTAACATACAATGGAAATTTCCATAGACGGGCTAACTGAAATTAGCGTCGATGCCACAAAGGTACAACAGTAATCTTCCAAGTAAGCTATTTGCTTTGTTTAACAATGAACATGTAAAAAACATCTTACACAACAAAGGTACTTACAGGCTGACTTTCTCTGTACTCTACCAAAAAGTGAAAGGAAACTGAAAGGAACTGCGGCAAATGCGATACACATGTTCCCCACTAGGTGGCCACAATACACACTAACAGTGGCCAGAACAAAAAGTTGTAGATTTTTTCAAATAAAAGTTGTAGAGAACTGGGGAGCTTTGAACGGCTGGAATCAACAAGATCATCCATTTTGCACTCGCCAGCTGGAACTATTTTTCATAAAACATGGCCGATGACCACGAAAAATTCTGCCATGGCCAACTTTTCTCAACTGAGTACTTTTTAAAATTCCCTGCGATGGATCAACAGAGCAAAATTGTTGCTGCAGCTGTTTATCTACAGAGAAACTGCTGTGTTTGCAGTGATAATCAGCTTCTCCTCCATTATTAGAATGTGGAACTAGGAACTAATATTTGGCGGGGGGGGGGGGGGGTAATTTACATGCCGGATGTTTTGTTTGAGTCTGATTGGTGGCGATTTTCTGCCACCTCAGGGTTAAAGTTCACAGATTTAAACGTTTCCCACGGCACCACCGGCTTGCCCCGTGCCTCCCTGCAAGTGGGTTTGCCGCTTCTCACTGAAAATGAATGGAGGCGGTGAAACCTCTTGCAGTGTGTCTTTAACCTGAGCGTTCACACATCAGAGTTTCCCTGGTCGCTCAGCTCTGTAGGAAATGAATGGACTCTGGTGTTTATCGTGTTGCTCGCAGTCTGAACGCAGGATCAGAGTCAGTAGGTGTAGGCTGTGTTGTCGGATTTGTTGTTTTCTCCTACCCAGCTTTCTTTTGGAAAATATTTTTTGTTTCATTCATATTTACTGTTGCTCCCTCTCTGTCCCTCGCTGTGATCCCTGTCTCTCTCTGTTTCTCTTCCATTCTCTTCCACGGACAGACTCAGGAGATCTTTTGTCCCCAGAGCCATTAGGCTCTTCAACTCTTCCCAACGGGAACGGGGGGAAGTTGAGTACTGGTCCTGATGCTCTGCTCTATGTCTCGGCTCTGTGCTTTTGCTTTATTACACTGGTGTTTTTAGCCCTGCTTACTATGTACTTTAAGTCACTTACTGTCATTGCACAATCTTTTTTTGCATTGTGGAATTATTTATCTACTGCATGAACAATCTCCATATGTACAGGTCCTTGTAGTTTAAAGTAGTTTAAAGTTTTTAGTATCTTATGCTTATGTACAGTGCAGTTACTTTTATACAGGTCAATTTTTATTGTGTGTATTGTTAAATTTTTATTGTGTGTATTTAATTGTGTGCCATATTTAAGTTACTGGCCGCCTAAATTTCCTCCAGGATTAATAAAGTATCTATCTATCTATCTCTATCTATCATTCTTGTTCAATTGTTCATAGAAAGCTTCTCTCTGGTCTTTATTTTAGCCATACTGAAGCTTCCTGTGTTGTCCATATTAGAAGTGTTTCTGGCTTTGTTTCCATAGCTATTTATTGGAGAGAATTTTTTTTTTCTTTTTTTCATTGTGATATTACGGAAGAGGATTAGGGCCACATGTGAAAAATTTATTTGAGTTCTGACTTTAAAGTCAGAATTCTGAGTTTAAAGTCAGAATTCTGACTTTAAACTTTTTTTTTTCTTTTTTTTTCACCTGACAAAACTTTTTTTTTTTTTTTTTCACCTGACAAAACTTTTTTTTTTTTTTCACCTGACAAAACAGAGTCAGAAAGTCAGAATTCTGACTTTAAACTCAGAATTCTTTTTCACCTGACTTTTTTTTCCCTTTTTTTTCACCTGACAAAACTTTTTTTTTTTTTTTCACCTGACAAAACTCGTCCCTCTATATAGTGTAGTATAGACTGCATGGACAGTATGTTGTTGGTGTATCTGTCCTTAAGAAAATCACCATGCATCCTCTAAACTGTTTCAGGTTTTAAGTAAATGGCAACAACTTCAATCACATTCAATCGATCAATCATTTTATTTTTGATGGCAGCAATCATTTTGTCTCATTTTTCAAATTGTGGATATGTGATTTTTTGTATCACTTGTATTTGTGACCAACATTTTTTAGGGGTCAATAAATTATTTTGCTTGAGTTATTAATTATAGACTCAACAAACTGCATTTTAATCAAATGTGCGTTTGGTCACATTTTTCAAATATCATAAGTAATGACCCTAAATGATTTGTTTTTCTAACACTGATAGCATTTTGACATGAAACTTTTCACAGGTTCACATATTTGAACAAGACAAGGAGTGCTTCATTTACCATGTCAGGACCTTCAACAGCCTCACAGTTAGACCCAGACCCAGCACTTCCACGGTAGGATAAATTGAGTGCTACCTTTGTTTATTAGAATACAAAATTAATTCAATTGCTGTTTTGCTCAACTGCTAGAACACAAACTTTCTGAGTCATTTAAGGTAAGTCCAGGAGCTGCAGACTAATTCATTCATAGATATTGAAGAGATTTATAATTAAATGGCAATCCTTTCTGACCCAAAATCCTTCAATCAGAGCTCCATCTCATCTCTCTCTCTCTCTCTCTCTCTCTCTCTCTCTCTCTCTGTAGTTGCCAAATGTACAGACTTGGGTAAAGCTATATTTGAATACAGTTTCAAATATTTGGACTTAGTTGCGTTTTATTCATGCCAGAAACTAAAACAGCCTCCACCTACTCCCGAGACGAGATCCAGTGGTCGCTCCTCACACAGTCAAAATGTGTTCATGTAGTATTTTGAGCAGGTCTGTGACAGTATTATCATTCAAGAATAGGAGAATATCTGGGTCATTTAAGCCCAGTGTTCAAATTGTGCCAGTGCTAACATTTGCACTTAAATTACAGTCCTGCCTGACCGTTCACACCAAGCATGTTTGGATGTTCCTCCTTTGGTTCAGTTATTTTGTCCAGGTAAGAACAATGACATTTGAACTCTGGTGGCACCAAATAACAGCACCAAAACGCCTGAAAATGTGAGTCTCATTCCTCTAACTAGAGAATCGCAACGCAGGTTGTTAGGAGTGAGAACGTTGTCAAAAGAACTACAGGAAACAACCCCAACATGCAATGCTTTATGGGTAAAAGCAGATGCTTGGAAATAACAAAATTTTCCAAGGGTAAACTGTCCATCCAAGTTGAGGTGAAATGCCTCTTCAATATATTAAATTATTAGGGATGGGATGATATATCGAAATTCAGTATATCGCAATACAAAAATGTGCCAATATGTATCGCGGGGCAGAAAAATCAATTGCAATATTAGTTCCATTTTATTCTATTGTTGCAATCACAAGTCAGACAGCTTGCCCATCAAAATTTCACAAACTCTCCATCCAAATTATATTATTTGCACTTTGTAATGACATTTTTAAATTGTTTTAGATTCTAGCAAGCCAACGCCAGTGCTAGAAAGATATATGTATATGTATATAAGTTTACTTACTTACTTACTTGTGAGTCCATGTGACTTTTGTTTACAAGCCCTGGTTCACTTGTAATTGGGCAGCGTGAA
>NW_027284696.1:0-77153 GCF_046629955.1 Centroberyx affinis | reverse complement strand
CACACTTTTTTTCCCACACACTTGCCCAAAAGACAATGCTAAAAATGCCACACGTATTCGCCTATAGACATTTCACACTAACTCACACTGACACACTGCACACTGTAAGTGGGTTGGGGGAGGGGGGGGGGGGGGGGTTGCATGCAGTGCGCAATAGCAATTACAGGACCCCCCTTCTACCACCAAATCCTCCTCCATCCTCAAGTATTTCAAATCAGCCTCCCTCTGATTGCAGCATCACAGGGGGGGTGGGAGGTTAGGTTGTAGATGGTGGTGGAGGGAGGGGGGGGGGGGGCTTTAATTCATTTCACTTTATTCAACTGGAAGGCTTTGGCATGTGGTTAATTTGGTGCCCCCCCCCCCCCTTTCCCTCTCATCCCTCGACCATTTGCCTTCACAGGAGGGAAAATCCGGATCAAGAAGGGGGAGCAGACAAGAAAAGAAAAGAAGGACGAACAACACGACCACCCCCCACCCCCCCCACCCCCCACCCCGGACACGTAATGACAACCGCAGTTCGTTTGGCTGGAGTGGTAATGAGGTAAGAGAGGAGGGAGGCAAAGATGGGGTCGGCGAGGAAGATGATGAGGGCTTTGGCGGCTCAGAGTTCGGAAGACATCATGAACACATTTTTCTTTATTTTTACTATTTTCCACATTTTTAGAATAACAGTAAAGACATCAAAACTATGACATAATACAAATGGAATTATGCAGCGACCAGATTCTTCAGATTCTAGGTTCTTTAAAGTAGCCGCCCTTTGCCTTGATGGAAAGGCTTTGGAAAGAAATTCATACACAGGATCAACTTCACTGTTTATATTTGTCTATGAAACACATTTCAAGCGTTTAAGCAGAAGCCTTTAGATCAAAATGGCTTTAAGGAAATGAAAAACAGTACATCCAAACATTTGGCAGGCAGTGTCTACACTGTATAAAGAACAATAAGAGAGCAAGGCTTCCATTTGATTTATTGACTGTCAGTCTAATTTGTTGCAGCTGAGGCCAAATCAACCTATGTCTTTATTTAGCCCCATGATTGCTTTCCCAAAAATCAATTTCAGACATTTCAGATGTTTTTCCATGACTTGATTGACTTTGATTGAGCTTGAGCTGCTTATATACTTGAAAGCAAACAGGTATAAAAAAAAAGACTCATACACAGAATCACCACCTTCCATAGAAGCTTACAATACAATATGTGCTTATGAATGAGCTGGAACTGTGACTTTAGATTATTCATTAATTGTACTTGGCCAAATATGCATTGAGAAGCCATTTCCATGTTTTTACTTGAAAGATGACATGGTCCTCTATGCATTGGTAAAATTATACACTAAAAACCCGTTGTATAATGTAAAAAAAATGCATTGTTGTCAATCTAGCATTATGTCTAACACTAGTCTATAAGTCTTAATTCCTGAAAACGTGATGCAGGTACATTTTGAGTAAAACCCTTCACTTTTGCTTATATAAAATATGTAAAAAAAAACAAAAAAACAAACTTATTTCGAGCATAGAGGATATCTATCAGAATGAACTGCTCAAAAAAATAAACATCTTGTCTTGGATGCAGATGTGCAGAAACTGGTAGCGGGTTTCTCTCCTCTCGTCTCTCCTTTTCCCTTTACGGCGAGTTTACGGTATTCTGATGGGAGAAGAGTGGTAGTGAAGGAGGGAAAGAACAGTGCTGAAAATCCTTTGGGATGAGCCCGGTCAGACAATCTCCTCTCTGCCACCCACCAGCATTAGAAATGAAAGGAATGGAAACGTGCTTCACTGACCGATTGGACTGTTTAAGATTAGATAAGATGGAATTTGAATGATCAATTTGGGGAAACTGTCTGAGTCTGCCTCCTAACTCTGAAAGATGAATCCTCTCTATTTTGGAAGGAAAATATCTAGTATGGGTGGAATAGGCCAGGAATTGGCCGTACTGGTCAGATTTGTGTAAAAGCACCAAAACAGATATGCATGTCAATTCAGACCCTCACTCCCTTGTAGACATGGTGCCAGTACTCCAAGGAGAGAATGGGTATATTATTCTATGCCAATTAGAACATGTCATTTATTAATATTGGTTGTATCAGTTACTATTATACGTGAACTCTCAATGATTGTAACTTAATTAGTAAAACGTCGGTGAGGTTTTGACATAAACTCATCTTTGGCTTTTTACCTCACCTGCACATGTACATTTATTATTATTACCCTTATTTTTTTTTATTATGTCCTATATATATATATTTCTTGTTTATGTTTTTTTTTATATGTGCAAATAAACTGAACTGAACTGAATCTACATTTAGACTTGAGACTGACTTGTTCACACCTCCGCCTCTGGTAAGAATCTACTTTTATTTTAGTCTGTTTAAATAAACGGATGGGGAGAAAAAAAACGTGTCTGCCGTGCTGTGTGGTTCCCCGCCCACGAGGTGGCGCTGTGGCTCCGAGAGAGCGCGCTCCTGTTGCCGGCGTGTCGTTACTTCCGGGTGAGCAGATGTAAACAGAAGGACGTTCCTCCTCCTCTGGACACAGCGGCAGCAGGAGACATGACTAAACTGGAGCTGTTGAACGTGTTCCTCAACGACAGACTGACAGCGGCCGCCGCCGACATTTTCAGAGCGATTAAAGAGACGGTGGTGGAGTACCAGAGTGAAATCCTGCGCTCCAAAGAGGAAAATGAACGGCTCAAACGGCTCCTCAATGTGGCCGTTCAGCGCCTGTTACTTCAGTCAGGTAAAGAAACGGCCACTAGCTCGTGACTTTATGTCCTGCTTCTTCTGACTGACGCTCGAGCTAGCCCACTATACCTTCCGTTCACTCTGGCGTAGAAACGACGTCAGGCCAAAATCCTTCCAAAATATGGCAGTTTTAATCTCGCCTTGCTTATGGGTAGAGGTACATATGTGACAGAACATGACTGAAGACCTTTCCTCAGTCGTCGGTGTCTTCTAATAGATTCGGCACATAGATGACCCACTAAGCAGCAGTTTATTTCAATAAAATCTCAACTTTTGGAATTGGTTCTCGCTGGTTGATACTGCCCTCCACTGTGTAGCATTTTGGTGGAAGAGGACTGTGGGGAGCAATTCTAAAAATGTAAATGATATTGAAATAACTGCTGTTTGGAGGGTTATATGAATGCCAACTTCAGTAGAACCTGTTGATTAAGAAAAGGCCTTAAGTCATGTTCTATGAATGTATGTATGTTTGCTGATAAGCAAGGCAACGTTAAATTGCCAGATTTTTGAATGGAGTTTGGGTGAGAGTGAGAACAGAAGCAGAAGCTCAATCCCAGCCCCAATACATTCTGACAGAAGTGGTCTTGACAGACGTTTACACAGCAACCAACGGGTCTATTTTGACTTTTGTGTGTGTCTGACAGAGTGATAGTGTGTAAACTGATTGTCATATCAGGCATTGAAAAGTCAGTGTTGTGTCTTGTGATATTTGTAACCTTTCAGAACCTCATTCTATCCAACCCCAAGAAGACGGTCAGCCCTGTGAGCCCGAATGGCGAGCCAGCCTGGAGCCGCCACTGCAAATTAAAGAGGAGCTCGAGCTCGGCAACATTCAAAGGGATCCTCCGCATGAAGGACGAACCTCATCTTCACTCGCGGAGGGAAACTGTGGTCAGGTTGCACCGCCGCAGAGGTCACAGCTTCCACCCGCCCAAACTGTGTGTAACAGAGCAAGTGTCTCCCCTCCTCCAATAGCATCCCAGGACATCAAGACCGAAAGCGAGGGAGCAGACGGCAGGAAATACCAGCCGACCGACGGCTTACCGTCCTCGATGACTGTTTACTCGCACGTCAGAGCGGCTCAAACCGATTCTCGCGCCGACGCGCCGCGCAGCGACAGGGTTCAGAAAAGACCGCATCCGCCGGGACCCGAGGGGCAGCAGGCGAAAGGGTCGGCCCGCTCCAACGGGAAGCAGGGCGCGCACCTGCTGCGGATCAAGAGCGCGAGGTCGCTGAAGCCGCCCCCGCCGCGGCCCTCCCACCCGGCCCAGGGCATCCAGAAGTGGCACTGCTGCAAAGAGTGCGGCAAGGGCTTCAGCTTCGCCTGCCAGCTGGAGGTGCACATGCGCTGGCACACCAAGGAGAAACCCTACAGCTGCGCGGTGTGCCGGAAGAGCTTCACCACGGTCAGCATGCTGAAGAGGCACCACCGCATTCACACGGGGGAGAAGCCCTTCCGCTGCCACGTGTGCGGCAAGTGCTTCAACCAGTCGGCCCACCTCAACACCCACTTCAGGCTGCACACCGGAGAGAGGGCCTGCTGGAGCCGGGCGCCGCACTCCAAGTGAAGGAGACGGGGGTAGGGGGGGGGATCCTCTGAGAGCGGGAAAGCGGCCAGACCTTCTGTAAAGACTTTCAGGTTCAAAACAGTGTACGATGATTGTGTGTTTTTGTGCGTCTTAGTGTTTGTTGTGAAATAAAGTGTGGTATGTACAGTGATTTGAACCGTTTATGATGTATTCCTTAGTACTGTTGTCTTCCTTGGCCATCAAAACATAGGTGTCAGCATATTGACATATTTATCATGGGCAGTTCAGCTGATATAAGGGAAAAGCAATTTGATGGAAATGGCAGAAGGAAAGATGGGCACTATGGCCAATTGATGCTATTTTGCCAAACATTAATATAGGTGCTTACTTGTTGAATTTGACGATTAAATACAAAGTAATTGGTTTAAAACAGTATTTCTACCTATTTTTAAATCTCGCACTTTTATTTTGAAGGCTAAACCGCCAAACCAGAAGTCTTGTTTCTGCTAATTCGAGCTAGTCTTACCTATCAAGGCTGGGTGACGTATTTTGAAATAACAGCTAAATAATGGTGTAAATGTCGGTCTTTTCAAGTCACTTTGGGATCTGTTGGCTTCCAGAGACTTAGATCATGCTGTGAGAGCTGCATGGAGACATTTTATGGTTATTTCCCATTATTTTTTTGAAGACTGAAGACGGGTCTCCTCTCCGCAACTCGAGTTGTTTTGGAGAAAGCTGCACTGTACACACAGCTTACAGCCCAGGCAGGCCGTAACCACAAGACACACAAACACACCCACAGCAATAACATTTCCAAACAGACTCAGACACAGAGAAAGAGTGTAGAGGTGAAAGTATAAGAACAGATCGGGCCTCGGTTACAAGTCTGATACAGATCTAAGATGAGCGAAGGGGAACAAGAAGAGTATGTAGGTCAGACTCAGAAGGAGAACCTAGAAAAACCAGGAAGCACAAAACTCACCACCCCAACAGGCACCCATAGATCAAGTCCAACAGGGAAAGTCACAACCACAAATGCCTCAGGCTCAGGTAAATCAAACCCCAAAGGTAATGTCACCGGAACACACACCTGTAACACTAGCCCCGAAATTACTGGTAGGAGACACACAATTCTCAAACCCTGGACCCCGATGGAGGTGAGGCAGATGTGAAATGATGCACCAAACCGACTTTTCACTATTGGCTATTCCAGACCGCAAACCTTTACAAAGCTTTAATCCCTGACGTGCATCAACTTGGCATACAGTAGGGAGCGGTCTACAGTTGAAACCGATTTCACTTTCCCTCAGGTGAGAGGAGATAGATGGTCGATTGGGTTGCAATATCCAACGCAGATAATCTTACTAGAAAAGAGTGATTGGAAGGACCGTGTAAAGCAACACATGGAGACTTTAGCAATGTGACATCGTGTTTACAGGGAAACCGTAGGATTTCTGCAAAGATTCAAGACAGTATGGGGAAAATAGTGCAGGGATAAAGCAGCTAACAAGCTATCCTGTGTGGAATGGCAAGAAAAAGAATTCAGTGTAGTGGTAACAGGCAGAGGTGGAAAGTAACTAAGTACATTTACTCGAATACTGTACTTAAGTACAATTTTGAGGTACTTTATACTTCTACTCCACTACATTTCAGAGGGAAATATTATACTTTTTACTCCACTACCTTTATTTGATAACTTAAGTTACTCGTTACTTTGCAGATTCAGATTATTAATACAAAATATAATCAACTAATACATTTTGATGTATTATTATAGATTACTGTAAGCTACCCAGCAGTATATAAAGCAGTGGAAATCAGCCCCACCTTTTCCAGCTGCAACATTAAAGTGATGCTTACACATTAATGCATCAATAATTATAATTCAATAATATAATATATACTGTATTATTCTGAAATGGGCCATTCTGCATAATGAATACTTTTACTTTTGTTGCTTTAAGTACATTTTGACGCAAATACTTTTGTACTTTTACTTAAGTAACATTTTGAATGCAGGACTTTTACTTGTAACAGAGTATTTTTATACTGTGGTATTTCTACTTTTACTTAAGTGAAAGATCTGAGTACTTCTTCCGATCTGTGCAGGCAGGGGCTTTTGGACAGAACAAATGAATCAGGAGTCGTAAACACCATGGTGTGTTTCACAACAGAGAGGAAGTTCACATCAGGATCTACAGACTCATTTTGCATAGTATCCTCTTCTGTGTTCAGATCAAAAGGGTTGAATAACATATTTTCAAAACTGCCATATTTTGCAGTGACATGAGACGACAACGAGGAGTAAAACTCATCTTCCAGTAGACTATGTTATAGAAGGTCACAAGTCCATGATTTCTGTGATAGATTTAACATGAAATCCCTTTTTTTTACAGAGGCTTTGTGAGGTTTTGTGAGATTTCATGATCTTTTGACATTTAGAACAGTTGGCAGTGGGACTTTTCATATCAAGGACCCTTCATTTAGTCCACATCAGGGCCACGGCCTCTTCTACACTCTCTGATTGTGTTAACTTCTTGTGAATTAAATAATGGTGAAGTTTAACAATTGATCAGTTTGCTGGGGACCCACTGGAACCCCAGCAAGGTGGTCCCCGGACCCCACGTTGAGAACCACTGCACTAAACCACAAAGTAGACAGTGCACTTAATCCGATCGGATAATCAACCTACTTATTTTTTTTATATTAAGTAGATTCCAGTAAAATCCAGCAATTTCAATCCTATTCACCCAGTATATCCAAATGAAACTTGGTCGTTGGTATGGTCACTGGCAGGGTTTCTCCTTGGTTTCATTGGCATGATGCCCTCTTGTTTGTTCTCCTCACCAAGTCAAGTCCAAGTCAAGTCCATGTCATTAATGTCAAGTCTAAATATCTAGGACTTTTCAATGCAATATGGTTTTAATAGGATAAAAACTTGGTAAGAGCATCATGAGTTTGATTTCTATAATCAGTTTCAACTTCAATAAATTCAAATTCAGAAAACAGAATTTCAATTCAGTCGTCTGCTGGAACAAATCTCATCACTTTCAATCTAAGTCGTTTACACAAACACAAGATCTCAAGTCAAGACTTTAGAAACCTTTTCAAGTCATCAAAGCACAAGTCAGAGTCAAGTCTCAAGTCTTCTCTTCATGCATCAAGTCAGGTCTCAAGCAATTCAAATTGTGACTCAAGTCTGACTTCTGAGTCCTTACCTGTACAAAGTATATACAGTGTGTGTGACAGATAGAAAGACAACAGATTCCATAGTTAACATTGCAGTCAGTGCTATTCTCTAACTTGCAGTGTCACTAGTTAACATCAGCACCTTCAGGTTATTAGAAGTATATTTTGTCTGGAGGTGCACACAAACTTGAACCTTGAGGACACAGGGAACGCCCTCTGGGTTGACAACAGCTGGCTGACTGGCCAATAGGAATGCATTCAGGCCTCAAAACATTGCAGCACATGTTGGTTTTATTTGGGGTTTTATTTTGAAAGTTCTGACCAGAAATCATATTTTTCATTCTCCTGGCACCGATTCCATCATCCAAGTGATCAAACTATGCACCGACATTTATAATAATCCTACATAAAATAACATAATTCTAAAAATAAATGAGGGGATAGGTTACATAGCATGGGCTAAAGGATAGAGCAAGTCAGCCAGGAGAATGAAAAATATGATTTCTGGTCAGAACTTTCAAAATAAAACCCCAAATAAAACCAACATGTGCTGCAAAAAAAACATGTGCTATAAACATGTACATGCAACATGTACTATAAAAATCTCTCTTTCTGTCTCTCACTCTCTCTCTCTCTCTGCACATCACCAATTACTCCCCATTGGGCTTTGAGTTTGGGAATATCATCCAAAGACACTGGTATATCGTCGGGACAGATCCCAAGCTCCAAAACGTTTTCACAGAACCCCCTAAGGTTGTTTTTTTTTTTTTTTGTAGATTTCGAGCTTAAGTGTTACCTCTAATTTCCAGCACATACGCTACATCCTGGTCTTTTCCATCTCTGTCTTTAATGCCTATAATCAGGGCTATTCTTGGGCCTCTTCCCAATATGTATTAATCACAGGTTATTTTTACCCATTGGGCTGTACCTGTTTTTTCCTGATGGGGCTGTACCTGTTTTTTCCTGATTATGTGTTTTTTTCATGTATTTTGGTCTTGTAACTGACTGTTAACCATGTTAGGGCCCTTAAAATTCTATAAGTATATATATTGGCCCCTTTTTCTGCTGCTTCCCCCTTATTTAGAGATGGCCTCCTCTAGACTGGGTAGTGCAATTCTGTTTTTTAGGTCTACTGTGATGATGTGACTGCTCGCAGTCATCGCACAGGGTTTTTTCTTTTTCTCTTGTTCAGATCCTTAGACACATAGTTATGTGTATGCTTCTGTAAGCATATTCATGTCTGAACATTTGCTGTGTATACATATTTCCCAAGTCATGCGCACGTTTCCTTAGCCAGATTATACATGTTTTCGGTTAATCATTTCCATCTGAGCAGTCTTGACACCATCAAACATTCGGGGTACCCTATGCTAGCTAGGTTTACACTAATTGTTTGGTAACATTTCACCACCATGATACTGCGAAATTGAATTAACCACTGTAATGTCACAAACAACACAGACACATAGAATACTGGTCCAGCATTGAACATGTATTAAATACACCACAGAATAATTACACAGACCATACATACCTTGGTTGTCCCACACCTCAAAGAGTGCTGCCGGGTGTCGGCACAGTATTTATGTGTGACTGATGTCATTAGGCGCTACCACTATGTGGGGCGGTTTCTATTTTTGAGTGTGCTTATTCTTTGTTGTTATTGTTAAAGAAATATAATGATGACTAGAAACCTACATATAGTGGTGTCAGTGGTATGGGTAACGTGTGATATTTTGATTTTTGTGTAAAAGTTTACCTGTGTTTGAGGTGAAACTTCATACCACCCTGGACTAGGAAAGTGGTATGGTACTGGGAGTGGAGGCTTGATTGAGGCCTGTATTTAACCAGTCTGTGCTCAGACATGGGAGAGAGAGGTTGTGGGCACAATGCGGAAGGCTCTGTCCCAACTGACAGTTTGTTGTTTTGAGCAAACCTAAAGCTGTCTGATTGTTATATCGAGCTTGACAAAGTCTGATTAGACTTACTTTTTCTTTTGTATTGAATTATTCATTTTTGTACACTATCTTGACATTTTCCATATTTTGATTTTCGACCAAAATAAACCGGCAAAGACTGATCCTTCTGGTTGTCATCGTTCCTGATGCCTAGGCCCTCATCAAAGTACTTGTTTACAATGCCCTTCTTATTAGTTATATTATTTATTGAATCCTTTGCTTATTGATGGCCCTCTTTAGGCAGGACAACAAAGGTCACTTTACCCGAGATTTATAGGACTCTTACTGCTCTTGGTAATCAGAGGTAATTTGTTATGCGGATTTACTCTTTACTATATATATTTATATATTTCTTCTATTTTTCTTCTATTTATCTATTTTTCTATACATGTATTTACTGAGTGAGGCAGACTAATTTCCACATGGTCTGCCACAGCTGTGTATCCTACTATTTAACCATGTACTCAAGTGTTTGCACTACTGATCTTGAAAAGGACCCTTTAGGGTGTATTGAATTAGGGTCCTTGATATGAAAAAAGTTGAGTATCACTGATCTACCTCATCATGTCCGTGCGGGCTAGCGTATGTGGGTGAAACCTCCAGAGCTCTACGGACTGGCATCAGTGAGCACCGTAGCAACATCAGGCCTGGAGATGAACACAGCCCCATTGCTCTCCACTTCAAACAGGCCGGCCATAATATCAGCACTCTCAGATATATTTGCATTGAGAAGGTCAACAAATCCCCCAGGGGAGGGGGAAGAAACTGGAGAAGAAACTTCTCCAGCGTGAGGGCTTTCCACTCACTCAACACCATGTCTCCATACCTTTTCATTATCTGTTCATTCCCCCATGTTGATTACTGCTTACTTTTCATGGTATCAATAGGCTATTTGATCATTGTATAGCACATATGCCTTTCTGAGAGCCTACTATCGGTTATGTGTATTATATATACGCAGTATCAGCATTATATATACATATATACTGTATATATACATATAGTTCTTTTTTTCTGGGGCTTATAGGCAAGTTAAATGTCATATGACCACCTGTATGTAATTGTGATGTCATTGCATGCCTGAGTGGTATTTATTGGCTGTGTCTACAGTTTCTGTTTCACTTTGACTTAACACTATGAGTCAAATGAGCCAGGCTAGATTATTAAATATGTTTATTTATTATGTTTTTATTTTAGCTATGGCAACTAAGCTAAAATAAGCTCTTGTAACTTTGGTTGTGGTCAGTTCTATTCCAAATATTTTGTAAATAATGAGTAAGTTATACGTATTTGGGTTTACAGTGTAGCTACTGTATCCACATAAATATAGAAAATGTCGACCAAATCGATTGGTCTTTCAAAAGGTTTTACTCTTTGGACAATTTTATGGGGCCCAAAAGCAACCCTGGTCTCCCTTTCATTTTAAACAAATGAGGCATTTAAATCAAACAACAGATACAGTTCTCTTAACATTCAAAGTTAGTGAAGGGGAATTCTAGTGTCAAGGAGCTGTCATCAGGCTGTGCACTCTTTTCCCGAAACACTCCCCCATAACACCCATACACACCCATAACTCATTGCGCCGATCTAATGCAGTTCTACGGCATTTCTCTGATTGGAGATCTTTTCGATCAAGGCTCTTTGGCAAAGCCCTAATGCTGCATTCAAGGCATATGGGAATAACCGCGCTAACCACTTGGAGCCCGATAGCAACGACTTGAAAGTGTCTATAGACCTTTGATGCTCCTGATCAATATTTCATATTCAGCACACATGCAGTTAGTGAGTGATACATTTGAGTTCATATTTTATACCAAACAGTGCAACATCAACTGCTGACGAAAAATTCAGCAAGTAGTTGTGTCCAGCCGTAGCAATTTAAGAGTTTGATCACAAAAGAACTTAGCCTATGTGATTAAAAGAGTTTATTTGTGTTTGCTTTATTTTATTTCTCACATTTTTTTTTACAGTGGTATTTCCTCATCGCCATAAGCAGAGTTAAGTAGTATTTACCAACTGAAAGCTGAGGTGAACGGTATCTTCTAGTAGTATTCATCACCTGAGAGCCGCGGTGCGTGGTATTATCAAGTATGATTGTCATATCTCCCATCTTTCCCATGTCCATGAACGCGGCATGACGTTTCAGAGAGGCGGTGAAGAGACGTGCCCGTGGGCATGCATACTGAAACCTATGACTGAAACCCGCCCCTTTACGACCCCCAACCAACAAAATGATTACAGAACGGTCGTGTACTTCACCAGCGGTATATAAGGTCTGAGATATACAGGGTTAAAATCAGATATAATTCGACTGGTTTTATCTGCTGCCACTCCTCCACTCCACGTTACCCCTCCCCACTTGGTTTGGCTTCGGTTTTGCTCCCTTCTTCTGTTAATACGAGACGGACTGTAGTGACATTCAGATCATTCATTCATAACAATGGCAGCACAGGATTTTAATTTCTTGCTAGCGACGGATTCCTACAAGGTGAGTGGACCCGTTCCTGTTGTTTGTCACATATTTACCAGGTTTTAGTTGGCGACAAAATACGATTTAGCACTCTTAAGGTTAGTTCGGGATAGATAGAAGTCTCATTGAATATATTCAACAAAATGAGCCCTTCTTTCGGCTGACTGAATGGCTGGTTGTTCTGCTATGGAAAATGATTGTTACATTGTAATATATGCCAGTATGAGCAAACGAAACTAACTGTAACAGGCATGACGTCTCGCCCGTTCTGCTATTCAAGTGGACGTGGGCAATTGGGCTATAGGTGTAATTTACACCGAATGAAACTTCATTTAAATTCACAGTGTCAAGTATTCAAATTGGAATGGTCCCATTTTTGAGTAGGGCGCATGTAGAGGACTGTATGAATTGTAGCTTCTTATATCATATATGCTTGAGTGCCTAGCTAGTTCTTAAAACTAGGGTTGAGTCTAAAACCTGGAGCAGGGTTCCCAAAACCGTTTCAAGTTATGGACCACCAAATAGGTTAACCTTAGTCCATAGACCCTCGTTTAATCAGACTTTGTCCCAAGGAACCCTATCTGAGAGGATTTTTGCGGTTAGCTATGGTTGGCACAGAGTTAGGTATGAGTTCCAGCGAAATCCTGTAAGTGGGCAGGTCGCTGTGGGGAAAGTGAAACCTATGAAGAAATAGTGACATTACATTGCCTCACTGTGCTAACCTCAAAGGAGTGAAATCCCTTCCTCTCCCTTGCTTGAACCCGCACAGACACCTTGGTGGTCTGTGGACCCCAGAAGTCACTAACCTAGGGAGGAGTCCATAGCCTATGTTGTTCTTCATAGCAAGACCTTTAAAGCATTTCTGCAAATGTAATTTATGACAGTTACACGATTACCTGCTTAAAGTTGTGACCACTAACAAGGTAATCTGATTGATTTGCCCCCAGAATCAATAAAATAATGTGTTTAAATGTACAGACTGTAACATGAATAGGGTTATTATCACTCTACAATTGTAATTACATCTTATTTCAAGTTGTGTAAAATGCTGTTGGTGTCTCAATGTCACAATCAAAATGGATTTCCCTTTAAATAAGTTTTCAAGTCATTTTGTTATTTTTCTCAAATGTCTGAAATATAAGTGATGCTTTTTATTGTTACAGATTCCAGTTACCAGTTACAAATACCAGATTAATGAGACCTCATTACATGTAGGCTATTATGTAGTATTGCACTTCTTTTCGCATTAGTCCACAGTGCAGTTGACGTGGTTGTATCTGTATCACAGAGTCCAACCTTTAATTGGCTAAATCACTTTCATTTCAGTCAGTTCAGAAAGTTAAATCCCAGCTCTATTTGCAAGGCAGGGCCAGTCACTCCACTGCGACCTGGGCCCGCCTATGTTGGTATATATCATATGCCCAGCTGAGTGGGTTTAAATGTCAGATGTCACTGTTAGATGTCACACACGGTTTTCTACTGCAGCCAAATGGCAAAGGTCCTGATGATGACTGACCAGCCTTTTTATTAGCAACTGGAAAACAGGTCCAAAGTGTCAATATGGGTGGAGCTGATTTGGGACATTATGATGATCTCATCTCACCTCACTGGGGTTACTATAGCTTTACAGTACAGCAGCATTCCTTGATTTGAGAAAATAAAGCACTACAATAAGTGGTTAGCTCAGTACCTAGTGCCTTGTCATTAAAGGGGCAATAAATAAGATTCTTACTGCCCCATAGTACAAAATGACCATGATATATCTGTGGGGGTTGATAGGGTTGTTGATCAGTACCATTGATTACTTGGCCAGGTGCTGAGATCTCTGGCCTTCAAAACTCACTTTCCAGCCCCTACTCTGTTTTGGAACAAAAAAAAAAAACACCTCCAGTGGAGTTTCAAGACAATCCCTATCGGTCATGGTTAAATAAGAAAAACTTTAGGCAAAAATAAAAACTCACAGTAGAAAACTTCTTTGCGTGAGTTGGGAATTGAACCCAGGTCGCCGGAGTTGTAGGTTAATGTATCCGTCCTGCACTCCATATGTCTTAAGTCATCTTTAAAAGGAGAAAAGCCCGACCTGAAAGCCGGAGAATAGCAGGAGCAACAACCATGCTAACTATTTCACACCACAACAAGCGATCCATCAGCAAGGTGCACCAAAAAGTGAAAATGCTCTCACTTTTCCCACTAGGGGTTTCCTAAAATAGAACAACAAACCTACAAAGCTGCCCAGACAAACTTTTCTAAACACAGTGTACACACACCACAAATGGCAATCTGTCTTTAAATGTTTTCACATCCATAGACATAGACGTAGACATATACATATATATTGTATATATTGTATATATGTCTATGTACATGTATTATAGACTAATAGCCTAATAATGGTAATATATTATTTAAGATTCCCATCATTTCTTTGTTTAATAAGCAACATAATTCCTGTTTTATTCCAGTAAGATATGGGAGTATCTGGAATCAAAAAGTGTTGAGCATATTTTAATCACTACAAAGAGAATATGGCTTGCCACATTCTCATTTTTTTTATTTATTTTTTTTAGATATTTACAAGTCAGGAGCTATACTGAGAATAGTGATATACAGAAGAAAACCATCACAGACCTCCACCCTATGTTATAGTTTTTGTTTAAAAACTATAAATGTGTGAGTGTTAATCATCAAATCTCAGTACTGTGTAACATCTTGGAAAGTGATAACAAACCAGAAGAGTTGAGAGAAAAAATAAAATGGCAAGAGGAACTTGATCTAACCCTATCAGAAAGTGATAATAAAATAAAATATAAGCCTTTCTTTACATAAGACAACAGCATGTCAGTTCTGGCGAGAAGATGCATGGAAGTTTCAGATGAGATATTTTGTAACGCCTGTTCAACTATAGTCACATTTTCTGATCCTGCCCTGTTCTGAAAATGTACTGGAAAAAATATCTGTAAAGAAATTATACATGTTTCTAATATGGACATCAAAATTAACCATGCCAACGGGAGGAGTCAACAACCAAACAGGGGGAGCACATCCTTTTACTATTATTATTACTATTATTATCATCATCAAATTTATTTATTTATTTATTTATTTTCTAATTTTCTGTTTTGTTGCTATCTTTACCTTGTTTTCATGCCGTGGTGTTCCACATGTTGAAAAATAACGTTAGCTATATAAAAAAAAAAAGATATAGGAGTAACAAGGATTGTGATGATTGACAGACTGACGGATTACTTGCAGTATTTTGCACCACTAAAACAGAAAAGCAAAATGTTTTTTTCCTCCAAATCATACTGTTCTTTCAAGAATCAGGCCTACTAAACACAATGGCCCATACACTAATAACAGCTTTAGTCTTTGTTAGTCTTTCTTGGGTGCACCGCCTTCTCTGTAATCCCAGATATGACTCTGGCCCATGTTTGGTGTGTGTATAAGTTATGCAATCTTCAGGCCCAGAATTAATCGCTATCCCCCTTGCATAATTGGAGTCCCACAACCGTGATGATGCTTATGACATAGGCTGGATGCCTGCTCAATGCCTTTCACTTAATCAGTACCGACCAAAGAACTGCGTGTGATGTAGGCTGTGTTTTGTTTTCTGCTGAAATGCTTGGTTGTGTAACAGGTGTAATGATTAACCTCTAGGCTATATCCAGTACACACACTGCCAACAAAGTCAGCTTTTGCTTTCACTACTGAAGTTTGTAGAGAATACAGTGAGGTCCATTGTGCCTTGCCAGGTACAGCCCTTTATTTTATTTATTTCAGTTAATGCTGCATTCATGTTGTATGGGAATAACTGCCAGAATGACGCGAGCGACGGCTCAAAGCAATCACTTGAAGTTTTTGTGCATTTGAACTTGTTTGAAACTGTCAAGAGGCCATGATTGAAGTTTTCTGTACGTTTTGGTTGCTCACACTTAAACCAAACATTGCAGCATCAACCACAAACCAAAAATCCAGCATTTAGTTGTGTCCTGCCTTGGTATTTTTCCAAGTCACAATTCATAATTCAGGAAGTCTGATGAAATTGGGGTCCGTCACCAAACCCAGAGTTCCCAAGTAGTAGCCTATTTACGATATGAAAGCTGAGGTGAATGATACTTTCTAGTATTTACCATCTGAAAGCTGAGGTGAACAGCATTTTCCAACAGGATGCTCACATCTACTGTCTTTTGCATGGGACCTGAATGCTACCATGGCCATGTTAACCAAAACACCTCTCAGCATGTAGTTTAAATCTGTTATTGTGTCACTTAAAGGAACAATTAAGTGACGTTTTGCTGGTTTGCCTCTATGGAGGAAAGGTGGTCCATACAAAGCCTTAGTCTGTGAGAAGTCTGTAACCTTACAGTAGCTAATTCAAGTTGCGTAATGTTTTCCTCTGCACTCTGCATCATGAGACTTGCCAGGTGAAAATGATTAGCTTAAGATCCCGTGCATATTTCCCCTCTACTCTGACTTCATCCCATGATCATGGAATTAGCCTACAACAATGCTAATGGCCCATCCACAGCTCGTCAAGTAAACACATTGTGCCCGATATTGTCAACTCAGAGTCATTGCCCTGCCCTGCTCTTTGGTGTATGTGTTTGTCTCCCATTGCATAATCAAGGTGCTTGACTTTGAACCGTAACATTAGTGGAAGGCCAGTCGGGCCTGCTGCATTGTGCCACTGCCCAGAATACATTGACCTCCTTCACGTCAGCTTTACAAAACATTACCTCGCGCTGGCCGAGGGAATAAGATAGAGGAGGGAAAATATGGGTTGTCTCTCAGGTTACCACCATGTCAAAGAAACAGAACAGATTGTCAGCTTGGGTCCTCTGAGTTTCCACAAAGTGGTGATTGTATACGTTTGCAGCAGTCTCGCTGGGCACGGCTCCATCGCATTTTCACTAAAATGAAAACACTCAGTTCCCCCTTGGTTGCCATGGTTCTTCAGTTCAACATTTTGTGTAATTCCTGTCGTTGGTTGGGATGGTTTGTTGTAGTCACTAAAAACTAACAGCAGATGCTTTCCAAGGCTGAAAGTAATTACTTACAATTACTCTTGTTAATGTTAAGTATTGTACTTCACCACATTTTATATCACATCCCTTACAAAGAATACATTTTGTAGGCTCTCTGTGAGCATCGCATCAGAGACTGACCAATTGTAATTGTGTTGAATGAATCATGTTGAGTCACGCTTTACTTTGCGCACTTGTTTTTTGTAAAAATAAAAAAATCATCAGGTCATTATGTAACAGTGTTCTGTTTGGTAAAAAGGTAACAGTAGCTTACTCTTTAAATGTGTTTTTTAAATTAAAATTCTGTTTTTATTGAGCACATTTTTACGACTACTTTTCTACTACTACTACTTCTACTCAAGTAGATTGTCACACAATTCATCTTACGTCCACTTAAGTAAAAGTCCAGCCAAGTAGCAATGCTTCTACTTGAGTAGGATACTTTGGTAGTCTTTCCACCCCCTGATCATTTCAATGATCCTGAGCTAGTAGTCTTGAACTCGGAAGGGGGAAAGAGAGGGAACTTATCTAGCAGGCGGGAGGAGAGAGAAGTATGAGGAGAAAATGCATCCTGAAGATTTCTCCAAGTGAGGGGTTGTTGCTCTTGATTATTGAATTTGTGCTCAGGGAACACAAAGAGAGGCTTGTGCTTGAAGCTGTCATCATCCTTACCCTCTGAATCCCATGTTTGGCAAGCAAGAAACGTGATTACTGTACACGCTGGAGTCACGTTGCACATGAAGCAAACAATCCTTGGATTTTTAGCTTAGCTTATTAGTGTGTTTACTTAGGGTTTTGTTTCAGCTTCTTTTGCAATGTAAATCTTATTATCTGGGATGATATGACATGAAATTGATAAATGGACCTACTCAATACCGAGGTTAGTTATTTGTATCGAATGTCAATTTAATGAAACACTTACCAGCATGTTTTAAAATGTTTAGATCAGACTAGATGAATCTGTGTTTGGGACCTTGTGCCCTGGCTGGCCTTGCTTAATCCCTGTCTCTTTCTCTGTCTTCCAGATCACACACTACAAACAGTACCCCCCCAACGTCAGCAAAATCTATTCCTACTTTGAATGCCGACGCAAGAAGGGCTCCCAGTTCAATGAGGTGGTGTTTTTCGGGCTCCAGTACCTTCTGAAGAAGTACCTCACAGGTGCGTTCACAGACCTTAACCTTGACCTGGGAAATTAATTAAGACATAACCATAGGGTAGAAAGAAATACTGAGGCATTCTCATAGGTATTTTATTTATACTATGCCATTTTCTAACACATACATCTTGACATGAACTCATGAACACCTTAGAATGCAGGGGAAGTATTTTCAACACGACCATTCTGGCTTTTTTCTAACTGTTACTGCTAACTTCATCTAGGCAGAATATGTTTTGTGATCCTCTGTTGATCACAAAAATTGAAATTAGAGCGCAGGTCAGAGTCAACTCGAATAATGAAAGCACTGAGTGACATCAGTGAATACCAGGAACATCCGACACTTTTTCTGAACCCATGTGGGGGCATGTGGGCTAAAAAGTGCCACTGCTCTTTCTGCTGAAGTGAACTATTGCTTCAGGCCTCCGGGCTGGTCAGATAACCATGCGAGTGTGACTGCGGCAGACTGACCTGGATGGTGCTGTGCTGAGGAATGTGTGAACACTGAGCATTACCCCGCAACCTGGCAGCTTGACCCTTTTGTTTTCAAGCGGCGAATCATTCCAGGTGGATGGAAACTGAAACCAAAGCAGTTTATTTGCTTTCCAAATGTTACCAGGTTATTAAAAACGGGATCTGTTCGAGTCAGCGTCCTCTACTTCTGATATGACTGATATGATACAGTTTGATTGATTACATATTTATTGAAGGGTTGATCAATATTCCAGGTTGCCAATAGGAAGCCCTTAACCTGAATTGAGTCTAATGTGACATTTGATCAGATTCCACACAAGTTTGTGTGATTTACAGTTTTTTATGTTATATTATTGGCAGTATTATCCTGTGTTTCAATGGGAAGTTTTACCCTGTTTACAGTGAAAGCAACTTGGTTGATGGGTTGCTCTCTTTACCGGGTGGTGTGAGAGGCTCCAGTTGCATCTATGTAGTGGTCTGTAGCTACAAAGTTTTTCATGCACTAATAAGGCAGCATTAATCGAGATTAAACAGAAAAACTCAATAAAATTACTTCACAGCTTACCATTGACCCCAACGATTGGCCCCAAGCATCGTTTTTGAGACGTTTGTTCCTGTAGTCTTTCAAATACAAGTTGTAGAGAGCTGGAAAGCTTTGAATGGCTGTAGTCAACTTCTCATCTCATCATTTTGGACTTGTACGTGAAACAAGGAAGCACGGAAATCTGATTGGCAGGCAGCCGATGACCGCAAAACGTTCAGCTGTGGCCAACTTTTCTTGGCCGACAAGCTGTCCACACATTTGCCGAGTTTCTCTGGTCACTCAGCTCTATAGGAATTGAATGGACATCTGGTGACTTGATGATTGCGTTGCTTGCAGTGTGGGCTTGCAGTGTCCCATTATGTTCTTAATGCTACTTCAGAGGCTTTTCCATGCTGCCAAGAATAACATTCTGGCGGACTGCGCGTAATGTTTTGGAAATGTTTGGCATGAAAATGGTCAAATTTGGAAATATTGAATATAGACGGCTATCAGCAGCTGTAATCCAAACATATCAAATGCCCATATTGGTTGAACCCTCGTCTTGTGTATTTTCTGTCCGTGGTTGAGGCTCCAGTAGTGACTCGGTTTCTTCTCTGCAGGCCCAGTGGTCACGGAGGAGAAGATTCAGGAAGCCAAGCTCTTCTACCAGATGCACTTCAGACAGACTGTATTCGACGAGGAAGGCTGGAGGAAAGTCCTAGAGGTATCCAACAGTTTTCTACCTCTCTGTCCATCAGACAGACACACCCATTCACACAAAGAGGTATTCATCATCGTACAGCTCTACCCTAAACTGGTGTGAATGTGCTTGCTGCTTGTCAGAAATATGACGGCCGTCTTCCCATCCGGATCAAAGCTGTTCCTGAGGGCAGGATCATACCACGAGGGAACGTGCTCTTCACTGTGGAAAATACTGACCCCGACTTCTTCTGGCTCACCAACTACATCGAGGTAAAACTAAACTCACAAATGTCTTTATAGTGTTAGACTCTGTCAGTGAGAACCCGACGTACAACGTACCCAACGCACACACACGTTCTTATAATTTCAGCCTTCAAAAAATCTCTGGGAATTTATTTTATCCGTCCCGGGAGACCGAGGCTCATCACCGGAGTCTCCTGGCCAATCCGGGAGGGTTGGCAACCCTATCCGGACCGTTTGATTTTTGACTCTGTGAAAGAGAACCAAACCAGCTGAAAAATGAAACAATGTATCATTCTCGCATCAAGTGTGAACCAAGGAAGCGTGGATCAAGTGTGAAAACGTCCTCAGTGTGGTTATTTGGTGCCAAATATAGACCCGCCCATAGACGAGAAGTTTTGACATGATGCATGATAAATATTACAGCACTGCCAGTCATTTGATCTCTTTCCTGTCTTTCTCCTCAACAACTCTCCTCTCCCTTCCCCCTTCTCCTCCCACTTGTCTCCCCTCTTACTATCCCCCCCCCCCGGTCTCATACACTCTTTTCTTCTTTCTCTCCCCACCGTTCTTGTTTTCCCCCACCCCCTCCCTTTGCTGAGCATAGACCATGCTGGTCCAGATGTGGTATCCCATCACAGTGGCCACAATATCCAGAGAGTTCAAGAAGATCCTGGCCAAGCACCTGAAGGCCACTTCAGGGAGCCTGGAAGGCCTGGACTTCAAACTGCATGACTTCGGCTACAGAGGAGTCTCCTCACAGGAGGTCAGGAGGACGTTCTTTCTTTCCTTGTCACTATTCATAATCAACGTCACTGATGTAAACATTAACATAATAGGAACCAATGAAAGTCAGAGGGCAAAGTCTTTAATGACCAAAAAGCAAGAATGCAATATCAATCATCTACATTTCTCTACTAGTGTTTCTTTGGCTAATATGGCTGTAATTTATGCTGCGTTCAGTGGAAGTGGGAATATCATTATTCTTAGGAAAATTTAAGTGATAGTAATGTGATCTTAACCCTTGACTGTACTAAAATTAATGTGAATACCTTTAGTTCAAGGTCTTTAATTTCTATTCTAACCAATCACGACAGCAGCTCATTTCACCGATTACTACCTTTTCTCTAGTTGAAGGTGCTATTTTGTGAAATCAGCTGGTTTAGTGTTTGGTTGGAATGAAAACCTCTCTCTCTCTTTCTCTCCCTCCCTCTCTCTCTCTCTCTAGTCAGCAGCATTAGGTGGGGCTGCTCACCTGGTGAATTTCTGCAGCACAGATACAGTAGCAGGGCTGCTGATGGCACAGCGCTACTATAGCTGTCCTATGGCTGGCTTCTCCATTCCAGCAGCAGAGCACAGGTAGCACTCACACACACACACGCACACACACACACACACACACACACACACACACACACACACACACATACATATGCCCCAGGACTGCAAGATTTTGGCTAAAATGATAAACCTGTTTATTTTTCTAGATATTGTTCTCACAATGATACTTGCACAATATGGAGCAAATATGCAATGCACAATTTATGTGTTGGATATTACAGTAGCGACGTGACATGCAATATGATAGTATTAAAGTGTAATTCTTAAGTCCTTCTGATTAGGTGTACTGTTAGTACAGTGTTAGTGTCAATAGCCTTTGACAGCTATATCAAGAAATGAAATTACTTCCAATATTAATTATAGATGAATTTATTGTTTTCCCTCAAAACAAAATACAATGACGGTTAATGTCAACAGAATATCTTACTAGTATGATATAGAATCTTTTTCCACCATTAATGCAATCTTTATATTCTTAACAAAAAACACGTTTGACCAGTTATCTGTGGGAAAAAACACCAAAATATCATCTCCAGTAGCGTAACCGTGTTAAAAAAGTGTTTCAGGGTGGATTTTTTCCTGTAAGTCTTGGAATTAGTATTAGTATATCCAGCACTGTGACACTATGTATCACTCCCCTCCTGTCTTTGCCGTCCTCCAGTACCATCATCTCATGGGGAAGGAGCAGGGAGAAGGAGGCGTTTGAGCAGCTCCTGGACCAGTTCTCCTCCGGTCCGGTGTCTGTGGTCAGCGACAGCTACAACATCTTCAAGGCCTGTAAGGACATCTGGGGAGACAAGCTGAAGGAGCGAGTCATGGAGCGCAGCCAGGACTCCTGTCTGGTCATCCGGCCTGACTCCGGAGACCCCGCCGAGACCCTTATCGAGGTAAAGCAAAAAGGCTAGCGTGGCCAGTGTTGGGCTCCAAAAAATGAAATGAAATATATATAGTACACACACATATATATATATACAGTACTGTGCAAAAGTCTTAGGCACCCTAGATTTTTTATATACATTTCTTAGAAGTCTTAGATGTTTATTTGTTTTCTGCATTAGTGTGTCAGTAGACTGCTGTTTATTGTAAATGTTTGATATTCAGAAACTTTTCTTTTCATTAGTTTTGAAAGCATCTTTGCTTTATGGATTTCTTTGACATATGCCAAAGACTTTTGCACAGTACTGTATATATATATATATGTGTGTGTGTGTGTGTATATAGTGTATATATATATATATATATATATACTGTATACATATATATATATACACACTAATAATAATAATAATAATACATTATATTTGCAGCGCCTTTCAAAACACTCAAGGACACTTCACAAATCGACAAAAACACAACAAAGTAGACAAAACAACAAACAACGAACACAACATAAAATAAAATAAAGATTATAAACTATATGCATTTTTAAACAGATGAGTTTTGAGTCTGGATTTAGACACTACCAGTCAAAAGTTTGGACACACCTGACTGAATGCACTATGTTTTTCATTATCTTAAAGCCATTTTGAATTTCTTTTTCTTTTTCTTTTATTCATTTCTTTCCAAAGCCTTTGCCTTTCCATCAAGGCAAAGAGCGGCTACTTTAACGAATCTAAAATATAATATAGGATAGTTTTGGTTTGTTTAACACTTTTTTGGTCACTGCATAATTCCGTTTGTGTTATCAAATAGTTCTGATGTCTTTACTATTATTCTAAAATGTGAAAAATAGTAAAAATAAAGAAAAATACTTTTGACTGGAGTGTATAATGCAACTTTCAAAAGTAGTTAGTTAGTTGCAGTTACAGTAGTTACCGTTACTGTCCCAAAATTTGAGATTTTTGCTTGATCTTTGCTCTCCCTTATAATGATAAAAATAGGGCTGGGCGATATGGTTGAAATCAATATCATGATAATCATAAGGATTTTTCTCGATATCAATATATATCACGATATGGTTCATGTATGCAAAATCACGTTAAATAATCAAATTAATGTTCATCTCATTGAACCGAATGGTGATGTTAGGTGTGGTGTCAAACAAAACTGAAATTTTCAAATAATATTCCTACCATACCTCATTTTATCAAGAGTTTTTAAGTAAAATTTGCTTGTCATCATCAATTCAGACAGCAGAAATGTGTGTCACGATATTAAAATATCTTCATATCATCACGATATGATTCCACTGAAAGACGATAAACGATAATATTGAATTATCGCCCAGCCCTAGATAAAAACTGCAAAATCAAATTTGGGCTCACTGAGGCTTTAAGGTTTGGAGAGTGCCACACCTTGCCATACACAACTGATGCCCATGAATCAAACTTTACATCAAAAACAAAATGAAGTTACAAAGCTATAAAAAGAAGACTCCTGGTCTACAGAGCGGTATTTTGGGAGTCGTGTGTAATGCCTTGTGTTTGGTATTTTAGGTCATCAAGATTTTAGAGGAGTGTTTCGAGTGTACAGTGAACTCTGTGGGGTACAAGATGCTGCCTTCTTACCTACGCATCATTCAAGGAGATGGCATCGACCTCAACTCTGTGGAAGAGGTCAGAAAAAGTTTGTATTACTTGTATTATGTGAAGTACTCTGTATCTATCTTATTCTGACCTATGTCATATTCTTGTATTTTCTGCTGCTATAAAGACCTAATTTCCCCCACGATGATCATTAGTTTCATCAGATATAAGAAACATACTTTCTCTCTCTCTCTGTCTTTCTGCCACTAACACACACCAACCCTCTACTCGTTACCTGACATTGATTAAATGGCCATTAAGTAATCTACGGCCTCTATCAGCATGAAGAGCAACAGAACTCAGTATAAGTAGGGTCCTATAATTTCCACAAAGTGGTAAACACAGACAGAATTGCGGAAATGATGTTTAAGAACGAAATTCTAACAAACAGGGAATCCCGTTGATTCCGCTACTGAATTATATTAAATATCATATGCTTTGGTTGACTTATTTCTGATAGTAGGACTTCGGTCTCAGAGCTGGTAGACTTCCCCTTAGTCTTCCGTGTCATTTGCATGAATGAAGCTTCCCGACATATGGGCCGGACCCCTAACTTTATATGGCATTAGTGGGGCATCAATTATGCAAATTCACAATACTCATGAACGCACATTCATTTAGAACAGGTGGAATTCATAAAAAGAAAAAAATCACAAGGCCCTTTGGCAGACGAGGCCCCGAGCAATTGCCTACCTATGCCTTATGGTAAAACCGCCTATGTCTGGCAGGTGTCAATGTCTGAGTAAAAATCCCACTTATTGCCCCTTTAAGGGTGGGTACAAGAGAGGTATGAAGGCCAATTGATAGCACATTACATTTTAGGGAAATATGAAAGAAATGAATTAACCTCCCGAACCATGCCTTTTTCAAATATTAACAAGATCCCCATTGACAGGATTGTATGATCCTCCCCCTCTCCCTCTCACCAAGTCTTTCTCTCACAAAAAATCAATTTTAGCCAGTCTGAAGATTCAAACCAGTTCATATTTCTAAGTTTGCTTCTCATGAAGGACTAATAAAACAATCTCACTGAGTACTAACACACAACAAAAAGTTGTAGTGCCCTTTTTGCTGCTCTCCTTAGGTCTTGTTTTTGTTTCTTTTCCAGCAATTCTCTAGTGCCCAGGAATATCTTCTGGGCACTATGGCTCTGACCCTTGACTTCCTTAACTTTTGGTTGCTTGTAACGTTGACGATCTAGGAGTCGAAGCTCATTCTGCTGTAACATGAAATGTAAATCACGGGCGGCTGTCTGTCCCGGTGCGTCTAAAGCCTTGATTTCTTTCTTGTCGGTAGATCCTGCAGAAGCTGAGCGATGAAGGCTGGAGTGCTGAGAACATCTTCTTTGGCTGTGGCAGCGCTCTGCTTCAGAAACTCAACAGAGATACACTCAGCTGTGCCTTCAAGTGTAGCTACGTGGAGACCAACGGCAAGGGGGTACGATAACTGACTATTCCCAGGGGAAGGATTAAAAACCTCTTTGCCTTGGTTTTGATTACCTTGGTGTTTTCTCACCTGTTTGAGTAGTTTCCTCTCCCGTCAACAGATTATTGTAAATAAACACAAACTGCCTGGTTACATAATCAATAAAAAAACTACTACGTGACTCTTTAGAAAAGCTCTTTTATGGTATGAGGAATTTCTCTGGCTTAAAGCAAGACCTGGATCCCATGTTCCTATCTTTTTCCATCATACTGATAAATTCTGACCAAAATCTTGTCAGTTGCGTCACTATAGAGCTCCTTACATCTTGCTTGCCCGGGTGCAGTTCTCCAATACAGTCCTATTGGGCCAATGGACACGCCAAAAATTACCCCAAAAGCACCCAAAGCATGTCTTTTACAATATATTGATTGAGACATGCCGGTAAAAAGATGTAAATGAATGAATTGGCCGGAGTTATATTTTAAATCTGTACCACTTGCACAGATAATACTCAAAGAGACTGGCAGTTAAAGTCTTGAATTCACTTTTAAGAATATTGACTAGTTGTTTTAAATTTGTTTTTTTTATTTGTGTCTTGCCTAGATGGACGTGTACAAGCAGCCGGTGACCGACCCGTCCAAGGGGTCAAAGAGGGGTCGACTATCACTGAGGAGAAATTCTGATGGCTTCCTAGAGACAGTAGAGAGAGGGGCAGGCAAGCCTGAGGAGGTGGGATTGAGTTTAATTTGATCTTAAAGGTCCCATATGGTATAAAACAGGATTCCCCTTGCCTCTGTGATTATAAAGGAGTTGGATGGTCTATCTAAACATGGTGAAAGTATCAAAACACACGGTCACCAACTAAATCCACACAATCCATATTAGAAAAGCGAGCCTCTAAACGAGCTGTTTGGACTTCTGTAACTTTGTAGTGTCACAAAGGTTCGCTCATTAGCATTTTTGTAAGAAATAATAGACTAACAAAGTGTTTTTTTCAAAGTGGTTGAGCGGTTGTCATTGTTTATTACCGGAGAGTTTTCCCTACCTGTAGCCGCCGGGCCGCGGCGTCTCACGTTTCACTCTTGAAACGGTTAGCCAATCGGAACAGAGAGTCGTTAATATTAATGAGCCTTAAAGACACAGTGACAGAAACAGCCTGTTCTTGGTAAGGCTCAGAGAGATGCTGGAAAATGAACGTGTGAAAATGGATTGAGAGTGTTTTTGGTTCATGACACCACACACACAGCTTTGAATGGACCTCAAGACACAAAATAAAACACTGGAAAGTGGAGAATATGGGACCTATGAAGTCTGACTGAAATCAAATATGGTTGACCACTATTTTTGTTTATAGCACATATTCCTTGACAGTCAAATTTTTTATTAGTTTTTATTATTATTTTTAGTTTTTTATTATTAGAAATACTCATGTACTGTATCTCTGTGTGCTTTGCCTCCTCAGGATTTGCTGGTGACGGTGTTTGAGAACGGCGTCCTCCTGCAGGACTACTCCCTGGAGGAGATCCGGAAGAACGCTCGGCTATGGGAAGAAGAGGTGAGCCCCGCCCAGCACAACCAGGACCAGGAGCTGCCGCACAAGCACATCATCAACGGGCTGCATTAAGTCAGCCACAAAGCCTTTTCCCACATGCATATCATATTAGAGTATTTAACAGGGTGCACTGATTTGCTATGAGGTGGAGAAGAGCGCACTGTAGTCGCACACTGCGGGCCTCAGTACGTTTGAAAGACTCTCACCTCTGGACCTCTTGAGAGGGGAGTGAAATGCTGTTTCTCCCAGCAGTCACCACCAAGCACTACCATTCCCCCCCGCTTCCTCCTGAAGCGGCTGATAATGAGATTCTGTGCTGATAGATTAGCTTCAAACAGACTGCTGGCTTTCCAGCCGTCTCACGGTAAACTCCTCATTCCACAACCGAATGAGCAGCAAGTTGATATTAGACGGCCATGACCGGATCAATCAAAACTCAGGGTCAAATATGATATAACTCTGCATTTACACCAAGTCCATTATTATTATTATTATTATTATTATTATTAATAATGCTGAAGTATACAATAAATATGCAATCACACAAGCTGCATCATATCCATCACATCAGGGGTGGACGACACTGACTGGCTGATATCTGATTTTTAATAAAAGGCCAATATCAGCCCTATATATCAGCAAGCCAATATATCAGTCTAGCCCTAATTTCTGTCTGTGTTTTCTTTTTAGACAGTGATCTTTCCATGTAAGCACTGATTCAAAGGCATGCCAGCTTGTGACAGAATCCATAATGGCCCACAGTTATGATGGCAGCCTGTAACAAACATGTAAGACTTAAACGTTACAGGTTTCAGATATTGAGGGGGGAACACAAACCATTTACTCAAAAATACAATATAGTAGTGTTCAGTTGATTGAAGTCAGCCCGTTGTCTTCCAATACTACAAATGAATGAAGCGCGACTTGCAAACCTCTAGAGGGCGCTATTTCACCACAGCGTAGGAGCAGAACCCAAAGTGAATCATACCTGTGGTTTTTATTTCATATTTGTGATATATCTCAGACTCGCTTCCATCTCCAGGTCATTCTCAATTCATTTAGGAGGGGTATAGAGGGGGTTGGGGTTAGGGTTTTGTCTTTTTTTTTGCATTTTCTTTTCTGAACATAATGAATTAGTAATTTTGCAAAAATGTCCATTGTTGGCATATTCATTTAGCAAAGGTGTATGCAGGGGGAAGCTCTCTACCATTTAACACATTTAAAACAGCATCAACCAAGCAACAACGCATGCAAGTATTCAGGGTCACAGTGAGGGAAGACTTGCAGAAGCATTTTTATCTATAAGCCCGAGTCTTGAAGAATTACATTTATGCAACAATAGCTGATGTACTCACAAATTTGGTTTCCTGAAAGGATGAATGCTGCTTTGAATATGCCCCATTCAAGTGTTGCCTCAGGAGACGTTGACAGGCTGTTATTGATGCTGAATATACTGGCAATCTGATCATATTAGCACAAGTATGGAATGGTTTGCTTTTTTGTCAAGTCTGGATTTGTTTCTTATAAAACAGTTGTGCTGCTATAAAGATCCAGACACAGGCATACTGCACTACTCGCTTAACCTGCTCACATAGACTTTATGCAGACTATTAGTTTCAAATCAAAATTTAGAAAAAAGCCACGGAAGTTCGGCGGGAAACCAAGTAAAGCAAAGACCCAAAGTAATACACTGTAATACTCCACAATTCTGTATTTCAGTATATGAAGGAACAAAATAACATTACTATATGATACATGAACATTCACTTAATTGACATGAGAGTTGTCAATGTATTGTTTGTAACGGTGACAGTAATGCAATGATGATGATTGTGATTTCAATAGCAAGAATTTTGGGGCATTTCCAAAAAAAAAGTCAACCACTGAGCTCAAATGTCACGCAGAAATTGTTTTGATTGTGAAGATAAAACTTTGAAAGTGGACAGTATGCAAATTCCAAATTATATATATATACATATCTATATATATATATATATACATCTGTCTTGGGTTGGGTTGTTGTGGACAATAAAGGAAAACTCCACCCTCGGATCCCTGTACACTGTTTGATATTTTCAACTGTGATGTTCAGTGCATTCCAGGAGTTATTTTGTGTTTTAAGTTACTTTTTTGGTGTACCCACTTTCCCTTAACCTGCCTTGTCTACTTCTACTTCAGTTAGTGATTTCCTACATTTCCCAGAATGCCTTTCCACAAGGCCCAATAAGACAAATACACCAAACAACAAAATGGAGCCAGAAATGCAAGGTACATCACCAATCGCTGTTTGTTAACAGTCTTTGTCTTAGGGTGGATTTTTCCTTTAAGAGAAGGCTTTTCCAATGCTAAAATATGTACAGAACTCCAAAGCTACTGCCGCTGCTTTGGATGTTCAGGGCCGTTTGTTTCAAGTATCCATCTTCTTCTCACTCTCCCTTTCATGCAGTTTTCTCTTCTGTTAGCCAGTTTGCTTTTTAATTTATTGTAAATATTCAGCAATATACTGCCTAATAGATGGTGGTATGTTTGATTTAGTTTCAGACTAGTAGTCTGCTTTAGTCTAGGGCCTATACCTGTTGCCCTTTGATTTCATGCTTCTCACCAGTCTATCCTGATTTGTTATGCAATTAAGCAGTGTGCCACCAACATTGGACTAAAAAAAGTTTACCTCTTTTTTTTTTCTAATATTGTGCATTAACATAAGGTTGGCACAAATGATATATATGAATCTATTTTGTAAATGTATTTTTGAAAATGATTTGCCTCCAACTAATGATGATTTTGTTTTTTGTGTTTTAAAAAAATACATTTTGTATGATCAAAAAAATAAACTTTATGCTGTTAATTAACTGTGTGAGGTATGTTACTAAAGAGTATGCTATTGTGTGTCTGTGATTCAGGGTTTTGTCTTGTAGAGGTCTGAGTCTGAGTTCTGACATTCTACCGGTTTTACCTCTTAATACTAGAAAGCTACTCGAAGATGTATGTTATAAATAAAGTTCTCCCAAAGCAAGACACCAAGAAACTTGAACCTGTGATGTTATCAAGATGTAAAACAGAGATTCAATGAAAACAAACCTTTGTCATCAGGCTTTCACCAACATAGAAAGGGATACACTAGAATGACATGCAGCTGTAGCTGTAGCAGTAAGAAGTGTAATATGTTAATTAGAGAGGAAGAACAACCACCTAGATGCTCATACTGAATAGACCTGGCAGGCAACAAAGCAATACAGAGGCATTCTGCTAGGCACCAAAGTGGCACATTGAGCTTTTTAGGCAGTCATTAAGGAAGCCATTGTTGAGGCTGACTTGAAAGCTGTTATTATTCGTCTACCTATGAGGCTGATACCCAGCATTCTTTAGGCTGTCTGGAATCTAGCTACTACCAATTTGCTACCCTGCAGACAACCAAAATCAGTGCAGTGATATTCAGGCCTTGACATTTATAGCAGTCCCATCATTTGAATGTGGTAGCTTTTAACCACTGTATGTGTAGTGGAAATTATATTATACCATTCTATTTCTCTATGCATTAAGCTCTGTCTTAATCCTCTGTTGTCTGCAGTACTTTTCCACTGGCTTGAGACAACGGCTACTGTGTGAAGATGACATGATGGAAAGCCATGAAACTGAAACTTCTCATCTCCAAGTCTCTTTATCAAAACTTTCACCACAATGACAGTTTAAGAAATTTGAATATTTAGTTAAAAATCAGGCGGAGTTACATTCAAAAAACGTCCATAATAATAATAATATTAATAAGTAAAAATGAAGCAAGCACACTAATAATAAAGGAACCAGTACTAAAGGATCTAATGATGGAACTATGAACCGAGAGGAAACGTGTGTGTGTGTGTGTGTGTTTTTGTGTGTGTGCAGCAGTCTCTCGGTGTGTGATGCGGTCAGTTGTCTTGGCCTTATGGCCAATCATCATCTGCAAGGAGGAGCTGGACCTCCGACACCGACACCACTGAGCGCCAACCGGAGGGAAGGGCCCCCTCCTGGCCTTCTGGCCAATCATCATCTGCGAGGAGGGGCTGGACCACCGACACCACTGAGCACGGACCGGAGGGAAGGAGGTGAGGGAGAAAAATACAAAAAAAAACATGTTATTCTTCTTTACAGAGTTCACCGTACAGTTTGACAATTTTATTACTTTTTTTAGTGTTTATAAGTTTGAGAGTCTTAATATATTCCTTACCTCCAGAGCTTATTCACCAAGACTCCGCAGTCTGGCAGGTATCTCAGCAGAATCAAGATTGCCAGGGTGATGGCGATCATCCACCAGGGGTGGTGGGTGTCAGGGTGGTGGGTGTCGGGGTGGTGGGTGCCGGGGTCCACGTAGACCTGCACCTCCTCCTCCAGGGGACAGAACGCCACGCCGAACACCACCTCCACCCGGAAATGGAAGAGCTGTGAGCCGAGCAGGTGGAGCCGCAGGCCGTCGGGGTCGAGCGCCTCCCGGGCCGGGCCGCGGCCCGCCACCTTCCAGTCGTCTCGGCCGTTCACCTCGACGACGTCGACGGAGTACGGCGAACGGAGCGGACGGTCGGGCCGGCCGGGCGTCCGCAGGAAGAGCCGCAGTGTGAGCGCGGGGGTCGTCAGCCTCGGGACTCGCCGCCTGCAGTCGGAGTCGGCGGCCAGCGGCGAGAGTCGCATGGCGTCGGTGCAGCGGCACCGCTCCGCCGAGCGCTTCCCGGAGCAGCGCTTGTAGCGACCCGCCCGCCGCCCGGGGGGGAGGGGCCGGCCGGGGTCGGCGTTGTAGACGTTGTCCGAGATCGGGATCGGGTCTTCAAGTCCGGAGGGGGGACGGTAGTTCGCCGGCAGGTCGATCAGACTCGGTCGACCCCGGCCGTCTATCGGGTAGCCTCGCAGCCAGTCCCGCTTTGTGATCGGACGAGAGGGCAGGTAGACGACGGCCAATCCCTTAGGACACCAGTTCTGCAGTGTGAAGGCGAAGGAGGAGGAGGTGCAGAGCAGAGAGGATTCTGGGATACTCAAGCTGACGGTGGTCATGGTCTTGGTGCTGAGCGGGCTGGCGGCCCGCAGCGTCACCAGGTTGTTGTTGGCGGCGTCCCAGCGGTGATCGGCGTTGAGCCGGATGGCCGAAGGACCGCTAATAACAACGATCAGCTTCTTCCTCAGGACGACGGGCCGGGACGAGTCAGCCATGACCGCTCTAAAGGTGAAGTTCAGCTGCTCTCCGACGGGAATTCTGACCAACGAGCCTCTTCTCAAACCGTCCAATGACTGCAGAGCGTGGCGGCACGGCCCCTCCCTCATGCCCCAGCCGGCCGATCCGGCCGAGTCGAAGAGCAGCCAGGTACCTGCGGCGTGGAGGCCGCTGGGCGGGATGGAGGCTGGCGTTGTCGGGTCGGCGACGGCCACGCCCCCCGGCGACACCCTGATGATCAGGTAGCTGCTGTAACCAGGGACAACCACTGTCTTCCCAATGTGGGAGGAGCCAAATGACGGGCAGGTGTCCAATCCCTGTAGCCGCAGTTCCACATTAAGCCCCTCTCTCTCCTCCTTCTTCTTCTTCTTCTTCTTCTTCTTCACCAATACGCTGCAGCCCTGCAAGTAAATGTATTTAAATTTATTTGTGAAGTGCTGTAAACAAGAAAACTTTACCAAGGCTCTGGCTGATTCTCAATACACCTTCTTGTGCGTTCTCGTGTCCTCCGTCACGTGTTTTACATAATATCTAACCACCGAAGCACGATTCCAAATCAAAAGAACGAGCGGACGGAGGACAGATAGAAACCCCGGAAGTTTCCTCGCCAACCTCAAAATATCGAGGAACCATCGGATGGAGACTTGACCGACGAGAACGAACTGAAAGCCCCAAGATTCATTGCGACAACGAGCAACGCTGCAGTCTGCAGCACAGAGCCGGTTCACAGCTGAGAAGACCAACAGCTGTGTGTCTTCATTAATCATCTAACACACAGTCCATATGAAACTGTCAGGAAGCTTCTAATAATAACCTTTATTTGTATAGCACCTTTCATTCACAACATGCAGCTCAAAGTGCTTTACATCAATAGAAGGGAGATAAAAGACGGCAGATAGAAGGCAGATAAAAGACAGATAAAAAGTTTACGGGTGGAATTACAAGTGGACCCTATCAGTCTTTGTCTCCTTCATAAGGATGCCTCCTCCTTCCTTGATCCCTAACTAGGACGCTTCCTAACCAGCTCCTTGTCTGAACCACCTTTAGAGACAAGACAGCCTTGGTCATGTGACTGCAGTGACGTTCCACTCCTCCAGCAGCCGCTCTGATCAAACTGCTTTTTAAAGCACATTAAAGAAATGATCAAACTCCTCCTGTGGTTTTTCTCTCAGTTCATTTCTCCTCCATCAAACTGAGGCAGGAGAGACGAGACAAGATAGGTTCATTTTGGAAAAATTAAAGTCCGTCATCCTGTTTCATTTCTTCATGGTTTATATGACTCTGATACTGACAACATGCAGCATCACTCACCTCCTCTGGGCTGTTGTTCCATATTACAGTCATTACAGATTTGCTCCATTCAGATAATTCAGAATTGAGGACAGATCAAGCCTAAATTATCACTCATATTCTTCTCATTTGTTAGAAATTTCATCTAGACATTTTTTTTTAATTTTTCACCTAATTCATTGTGCATATTTGTCAATGTTTTTGTACAGTTTCATGTTGTTTATTATGTGTCTCAGTATGTTCTGCTGTTTTCAAATCCTTATAATAGTGTAATTTAGTTATTTTCATACTTATCATTCATACATTTCTACTTAACATGTTCTAATGTTGTAATATGTGTAATACCCCATTTTCCCTGTTATTACTTATATATATATATACATATACATACTGCATATATATATATTTTTGCTGTATCCTGTTACGATTTCTCGATTTACAATTTCTCTACGGGATCAATAAAGTTTAAAATAACATTTTAAAGCACTTTTAAAAGCAGGTTTGTCACAAAGTGCAAAGGATAGAAATTCATACCTGCTGCGGTGCTGTCTCCTGGGAAGAGGCTTTGATTAGCTGGAAGATGTCGCCCTTCACATGCCCGGTGAAACCTGGTTGCTGGTGTTCCTGGGAGACCTCGGTGATGCTGACCTGCCCTCCGTCTCTGAGGAAGATCAGCTTCCCGACGTCAGCTGGAGAGAAGAGGCTGCCGCGCTGAGGTGTGTGTTCAGCAGGTGTGTGTTCAGCAGGTGTGTGTTCAGCAGGTGTGCGTTCGGCTGGTGTGTGTCCAGGTGTGTCAGGAGGGACGTGTGTGTGTTCGTGCAGCAGCACGGTGGTCGGTGAGATGAACTGCAGCGCCAGCGGCCGGTCGAAGCCGGACTCGTGTTCCTGGATCAGCCGCTCGGCGTCGATCGCAGAGCGACCGAACCCGCTGGGTGCGTTCGGTTCGACGCTCAGCGCCGTCAGAACGCCCATGTGATCGCACAGCAAGGTGCTCCGAGCCGGCGCCGGCATCCTCAGGTGCACAAACCGCCAGTTTAAATCGGGCTTCATGAGGTAGAGGCGTCCCCTATCGGTGAGGAAGACCAGGACTCTGCTCAGCCTGCAGCTCAGGACGTCCACAACGCTCTCCCCCTCCTCCAGAGAAAACACCGGATGGAAGGTCGCGCCCCGGCTTTCCGACAACCACACCTGGGAGCCGTACAGGACGACCTGGTTGTCCAATAGTAAGAGTCCCCTCGGCCGGAAGTGGACGGTAACCGGAGGGAACCTAGTGCGATTTCTTAGAACTTCCCCTTCCATGCCGATCACGGAGACCGTGGCCGCCTGTCCGTCGCTGTGAGTCAACAGCAGGCCGGTCTGTTGCTGTCTGTCGTACAGGAAGGACAGGCAGCGCTGGTCGGTAGCGGCCCGGCAGCTGTGCCACCGCCTGAAGGGAAAGCGGCTGTAGACGCAGTGGGAGCTCAGGCTGGAGGTCAGACTCACGATGTCGTCGTCGTAGTAGTTCGGGTCGGCCAGGCACAGCGAGGACGACCACAGGCCGCAGGAGGAGAAGTTCATCCGGGCCGGAGCCGGCAGCGGCAGCAGGGTGAAGTCCAGCGGGGCGGCGGCGGGCCGCAGCAGGTCCCGGCTGACGAACAGCCCGCTGCTGGTCAACAGGAAGAGGTGGCGGTTGGTCAGCTTCACGTCCACCGCCGAGATTCCCCGGCAACCGGACGGCCGCTCCACGAGGGAGCAGAGGGAGCCGGTGGCGTTGAACCAACGGGTCCGGGAGGCGAAGGCGGACCGGGTGACGCCCAGCACCACTCCGGGATGTTCGCCGGGACCGAACACGGGGGCCACGACAGCCACGTCTCCGGCACAAGGAGACTGGGCGATCTTTAACCCGGTGACCCGGGAGAGCAGAGAAGTCAGGGAGGCGGCGCTCATCTCCTCTCCCATGGTCCACTGCAGGACGGGCTCCCTGACGACGTCCAGCAGAGTTCCTCTAACCGGCCGCGGGACGCCGCCTCCACCGGACGGCATGCTGACCTCCACGTACCACTGGTGCAACGGGGCGGGGTCCGTCCTGCCCGTGACGTCCCGCCTCGACACGTTGACCCGCCATGTCGAGCGGTCGGCGCTCAACATGAAGGAGAAGTTGCGGGAGCTGATGGAGTTGTAGATGGTCAAGATGGGCGGCAGACCGACGGAGCTGAAGATCTCCATCTTGTTCTGACGGGTCAGAGCTCCCGACCCGCTGCTCACAGCACAGCTGACCTCCAGGTTGTGGAGGCCCAGGGAGAGCCGGAGGCCGCCACCCTCCTCCTCCGTGTCGCCTCCACACTTTAACAAGTCGCTGCCTGTGCTGTGGCCTGCAGCTGCGCTTAAAATGCTGACAAGCAGAAGAATCACTGTTGCAGTCGACTGGAAGCTGATCAGACGTTGATGCCCCATTTTGTGTACAGCTAGCCCAGGTAAGAGGAACAGGAAGAGTTAGTGCTAGTAGACTGTCTGCCTCAGTAACAAACTGCAGTCAAGCCAGGTTTCTTACTGATGATTCTCAGCAACATGGTAAAATTGTCAGTTAGAATCAATTATTTAATACTTAACTAGCTGGAATTAAGCTAAATTTCTGTCTTTTCTGTTTGAGCCAGATGGTAACATCATCAGTGGAGGGGGGAACTGGCTTAGAGAAAGAGAAGTTGGAAACTGACCATCTAAAATGAAAACGTTAGCAGGACTGATATCAGACTCTAACGTTACATCCACCTATCCTCCACCTACAACTAAGAAATGGAACAGAAGCTGGTGCTGATCGTTTCAATACCGGATCAATATCAGCTTAGTATTTGTCAAATGAAGAGCGCTAAAATCGGTAAAAACGGTTTTCCAGAGAAAAAGAGTTAGCTACAGTGTTACTACTTTTGACATCACTACCATGCTAGTTAGTGTCAGCATGCTAGCTTGTCAGCAAGGTTAGCTTTTGCTAAAAACAAACTGTTTACATTCTGGGGCAGACGTATTTCTGTAATTCCACCAACACAGCTGCCAGAGCAATTGCTTCAACCAGTAGAGGGCAGCCGCCATGTGTATTTATAACAACCTGTAGAATCCAACAACTTTGCACTAAAATGTCAAGATTTTTTTTAGGTTCAGTTAAGCCGCGGCCACATCCGTCAGAAAACGCACAGAATTATTAACGGTTAGATTTCTGTCCGTTGGGCTGTTTTGGAACGTTAACATGGTGGAGAAATACAGCAGCCTAGCTTCGCTTCTTACTCTTTAAATGTTACTAACCAGAATTAAGCTAACGTTAGGTTTCTGTCTTTCCTCTGGGAGTTGACAGCTGCTGAAGCCAAGAGGAGAAATCAGAGATCACAGACACAACACAACCGACCTGTACCGCTGAAAACCCGCTGAGGAGAAGAGGAGAACGAACGGCCGTTGGGATTCCTGCCTGTCCAGAGCGCGAGGACTGCGCGTGCGTGGGAGTTTTGTGTTTGTTTGTTTTTTGTCCGCGGGAGTTTTAGCTCGCTAACCAGCTGTGTTTGATTAATCGAACTACTTTCATTATTTACGTTTATTTTCTTCTTTACATTTGAGGCAGACAAGAACAAAAGTTTGACTTTTTCTTGCAGTCAACAAGTTGATAACCGAATCTCCCTCTATCGGAATAAATATCATTTTTCTACATCTTTATATATTTATTTTTATTTGTGTTCATTTTTTTATTCCTTGTTTCGTAGTTCTATTTTTTTTACTTCATTGTTCTTGTTGCTGTAGCTGTTTTTAACTATACTACTTTATTTACATTTTTAGTATTTGTTGTAAAGCATGCAGGTGAGAGGGTCACGTGTGCATGCCTGTACGCTACACACACACCTTCCCAGAGGCACTGGAGAAACTCTGTCGTGGTGAGTTCAGGTGCGTATTTACCTTTTACTAAAGCGAGTTGTTCTTGTTTATTGCCGTCTCCCTGCTGGTGAGCTGTCAGATAAGAACTGATTCAGAGAACAGTAGCCTGGGTTTCTGTTATCTCTCTTCTCCTCTCTACGTGCCTCTTTATTTTTGCTGAACTTCCTTGAGCTCGTTAATGAACCCCCTCGCTTTTCTGAGATTCTGTGATAGCATAATTTTCCACAGAAGACAGATTGCATCGCTGAAAACGCGTTGCACAACGGAAAAATAGTTAAAGGCGCGGAGAATTCTTTATCGCCGGCTCTAGATAGAAATCTGAGTTTCTTATCCTGTTTTCACTCAGTATTCACAATCCGTATTAGGGAAATGTGCAGGCTACAGCATAGATGGTGCGGTTTTATAGCTGATCTAAAGGTTATTTCACCGTTTTATATCCACTTTTTTTAAGTTCCTTTGATGCTTACAGTTAGAAGTGGGTCCTTTTGAGTTGCATTAAATAACATTTGAGGGTAAATGTATTATGTAGTTTGTCATACTTGATTTAAATTGACATGAATTACATTGTATGACTACTTAAATTCTGTTTTTTCAATTTTAAAATCTATATGTAAAATCTATATTCCGGGTAGCTTTGAAAAATTAATTAAATAACAAGTACCGTAATATTTTTTTTATTCATTTGTATTATAATTTTGCACATAAAGCAACAAGTTGATCATGTTAGGATAGTTTATGTTATTGTACAGTAATCACATGATTGACTTAGGATGATTAATTTAAAAACAATTTCATGAAATATGTGTTTAACCAAAGTCTGTGGGATGTCCACAGTGAAATATCGCGATGGACGATATATAAGAAAATATGTTCTTCCATATGTCCGTAATGAAGCGGACAAGGCTCTCATGTGAGCTGCTTTGGTACTAAAATTTTTATATATACTTTCATTTATACTTTTTACATGTATGTTGCCTATATTGGATATTAATTACTAGGCCTATTTCTATTTTTTGCACATTTGAGCCCACAGCCCATCCTCATCTACTCAACCGGTCTTTCCCTACTTTTCCTCCCTATAGCCTATGCTTAAGCAACCTCATTAAGCAGATCATCTGATTATAAAAAAAATATTTTAAACACTAGTCATAGTGATGTAACTGCATAACTGCAGCACTTCGCTTCATGTTTGGTAGGCGTAGCAGTCCGACTCCTACCTTTTTGAAATTTCGGTTCCTAGGAGAGAACGGGAGAGTAGTCCGTTGTGTCTGTCCGTCTCTGTTCATTTCAATTCATTTTCAATTATAATAATTAGAATAAACCCATCCTTTATTTTTGCGCTCTCTGGCTGACACTCCTTAAAAAACATATTCATCAGTTCTAAGGATAATAAAAGGAAGGATAAATGTTTTGATAAAGTACTCTTACTGGCTTTTTACTCGCGAAGCTTTTATTGCACTTTCAGTAACGCATCGAGTAATGAGATACATATTAATAAAGCAATGTTCATATTTGTAACAGACTAAAACCCTGATCAAAACAAATAGGTTTTTCATGTTCAGTAACCTTTAACAAAATTCAGTACAATTAAATTTACCAAAGCTGACACTTGCAGGTTATGTTAAAATGCCTTTATTTTACCTTGTCAGAACAAGTGAGTAATTCATAACAAACTGCCCAATATTTAACACAAAAACATAAATAGCATATAGTTCATACTCCTGTGAAGCAATACACTTAGCAGTATTAGCAGGAACAGTCATATTGGCAAACAGATGACCCAGGTACAGGTGAGTTGGTGAACAGGGTTATGATATGAACTAATATAAAGGATGGAGAACAACATTTTAAGAGGTGTGGTTAAGGCTGCCACTATAGATTATTTCCAATATAAATTATCAGATTATTTTTTAGAATTAGAAGAATTTGATTATTTTTGGCCTATTAAAAAAAAAGGACAGAAGTGAAAATGTCCATCACAAGTTGCTAAATGCCAAAGCTGACCAACAGTCTAAAACCAAAGATATTAAGTTTACAGTAAATGTCATATCCATAAACTAATCAACTAATTGACAGTGTTTCAACTCAGTGTGTACTCAAGTGTACATGATTAAGTATGATTCTGCTGACCGTTGTGCGGTGGATATTAAAATGGTGGCCAAGCTCCCTCTGGGTGCAGTTGACAAGTAGTTTAGAAAAAGGAAAAACTCATCTATGGGGACCAGTTTCTGGTGTGGAAAAGAAGACATGATTAGTATTACACAGTACAGTATATCCCTTTTATATTGCTATGGGGGGTGGGGTGACTTTTACAGTGACAGCCATGTACTTACTGTAGGTCTGCTGAAAGCCTCCTCTCTCCTCTGGCCCTTGTAGCCCGTACCATCCATGATGTCGCTGGTTCCATGAGAGTCCAGAATGCCATCAGATGATCATAGGAGGGGAATATTTAGAACAAAATACACATGATATATTCTGGTGTTTGTAGCCAGGATACTGTAATATTCCCTGAGTGAGTCTTCTAAAGACATAGAAGCAATATGAAAACGGGCCAAATCATTTTAATTCAAGTGGCTTTGAACATTTAAGTTATAATAATAACTTTTAACAAGTGTTCACAAATAGCATTAAGAAGACTATTTCCGAGTGGCTATTTTTTAAAATGTATTTTAAGTAAGAGTAAAGCTTTAATGTCCCCGAGGGGAAATTTGACTTGCAAACAGCAGTAGAAATGGTATCCATACAATATATCCATACAATATAGACATACATACACACATAAACACACAGTACACAGTTAGCGCCAACAAACTGTTGTCGTTGTCACCAGAACCATCAGAAGAGGCAGCAAGAATGAAAGAAAGATTGGGGGGGGCACCGTATCACATCCACAGATAGTCACAGTCCCAATTTGTTTAAAAAGCCAATAGCTGATGGAATTTGAGCTGCTACCTGGAAATGTAGTGGCGGACAACATCCTCATCCGAGACAGGTGTTCAGCGTTGCCGGGTCCTTGGCTCTTGACGGCCTTGATGAGCAGCTCCGGGTCTGTGCGGTTGTAGGCCAGCACTGCCCCGGCTAGAGCAGACTTGAACACGGCGTACTTGGAGTGAGACTGGAGTGAGACGCACAACCATCCCATTGTCCACCCAAGGCTAGAACAAAGTCTCCAACGCTTTTGGGCCCTGCGCACGGCAAGATTTTGGGGACAGGTTGATTGGCCAGCCGGAACCTTTCCATGACTCAATGGTAATGATATGTACATTTTATATATTTCGGTGGCACTGCACAGCATAATAGGGCAAGAAGTACAGTATACAGAATAGTACGGTGAAGTGGGCCAGGTAGACGACCAATCAGAATGGCTGTTGGAAGACTTACTGCATATTATTAAATAAACTCAATGCTGCTCTTTAACTTTTTCCTGCAGCGCTGCGAGTTGCAACTTTTTTGGGGAGCACCGCCCGGTTGCGGTAATACCAAACTCAGCTGACTGACCTCAGATGGCAGGGACTCAGACGGCAGGGACTTGGAGTTCTCCAAGTTGGCGAACAATACACCAAACACCAGGTTTTTGAGGAGGAGGACTACACCCATGATGAAGATGACGAAGTATGAGGCCATGATGTATCCCAGCCAGTCATTGGTACTGCAGAGCAGGAAAACCATTAATACACTGGAACTCACTCTGCTGTGGATATGGTAATGCCAATGCCATAGACTTATAGCTGTAACTGTTATGTTAATTATGGCATTTAGACTGTGAAACTCTTCTTGATTGGTTGGTAGCTCGGTTGGTTTTAGTAGCTTTGAAACTTAGCAATGAACATTCAGTACTTACAGAGCATGAATTGCTTTCATTTGGCCTATGTACTACACACAGAATGTTTTTCTTTACCTTTAGGCGGCGGCCACACTGATCCGCCTGTCAGTCCGTCTCCGTTCATTTCAATTCATTTTCAGTCAGAGCGGTCTGTTGTCCAGACAGGACTGATGACGCTCCGTCTGTCGGATTTCCACCCGTTTTGACAGACAAAAAGTTCAACCCTGTTGAACTTTGTAGGACAGACAAATTTGTCACCATCTGTTCAGCCAATCAGAGGCATTCCTACATTTGTTTTGGAAAAACTAACAAACACAGAGGCAACGGTATGACCAAAACAAAGATAAAACTGAGAAAGCCTGGTGTAACGTTGGGATGGCTGTTGGTTGTCCAGCTCAGTTTCTTATTGAATTTATCTCCAAAACAAACCAATGGACAGAAATCTATCCGTCAATAATTCTGTGTGTTTACTGATGGATCAGTGTACTTACTGGACCTTGCATAGCGCATACTTGTCAAACTCTTTGTAGGCTGTTACCCATCCTTCTTGGGTCAGGCAGATGAAGAGAGTGTAGAGGGCAGAGGGAAAGTCCTTGAAGGCCGAGGGCACAATATTGCTGAACATCTCCATGCCAAGAAATGCAAAAATCTGATGTGACACACACACACACACACACAATATTTAGGATATTATCTGACATGGCAGCGCACCATGACTTTTTCTGTCCTTCAGTGACATCATTCTCAGGGCTTTGGAAATGGGATGTAAGAGACCAAAGAGCAATTACAAGAAGAGGAGTGGTAAGTGGAAAAGGAAACAGAGGGGTCATTTAAAGGTCCCATATTCTACACTTTCCAGTGTTGTATTTTGTGCATTGAGGTCCATTCAAAGCTGTGTGTGTGGTGTCATGTACCAAAAACACTCTCAGTCCATTTTGGCATCTCTCTGAGCCTTACCAAGAACAGGCTGTTTCTGTCGCCGTGTCTTTAAGGCTCATTAATATTAACGACCCCTCTGTTCCGATTGGCTAACCGTTTCAAGAGTGAATCGTAATCTTCCCAATTACATTGCTTGTATGTCCCAACTAGTTTTATAGTTGCCAAATAACAACATTTTTCCTTCTGGGCTAATCTTCATAATAATAAACCTTGCATGTGGTAACTATTTTTATATGACAAATGAATAAAGTTAACCAGTTAATTATATTATTACTCCTAAACACTCCAAAATGAATGGATATAATCCCCTAGGGATTATCTCCCCAATAATAAAGGGTATTTACCTTAACTATTTTTTTTAACATTAAATAATACATTTAACTAATTAACTATTTTATTAATAATAATCACAGAAAGTGCAAACTTCATACAAATCTCCATAACTGCCTGAACAATTCTCTTGATAAATTTCAAGACAATATTATGCACCATTGGTGAGATATGGGTCCAAATAGCATGGACATGAATTTAATCGTTTAATTAATAATAGTTATAATAATCATAAACATATAAAAATCAATAGAATACTTCCTCTAGGGGTCATCAACGTCCATACCAAATTTGAAAAGATTCTTATTCTTATTCGGCAGCGGTCGGGGTGAATCCATAATATATATAATTTATCTCCGAAAGTCATTTTGGGGATATAATAACGACGAGGGAACCTTTGTAATGCCACAAAGTTACAGAAGTCCAAACGGCTCGTTTAGAGGCTCGCTTTTCTAAGATGGATTGTGTGGATTTAGTTGGTGACCGTGCGTTTTGATACTTTCACCATGTTTAGATAGACCATCCAACTCCTTTATCATCACAGAGGCAAGGGGAGTCCTGTTTTACACCATATGGGACCTTTAAACAGGAGACAGGTGAGGAGTGTCAGCAGGTGAGAGAGGAAGAGAGACGAGAGTCCTGCACCATCATGTGGATGAGGAGGATGAAGAGGATGGGGAGCTTCTCTTTGACGGACTGTATGGTGATCTTCAACACACACACACACACACAGGCAGGTACACTAACAGTCAGACCTCTTCAGGGTGTGGTGGAGGACTAGGACTGTGTGTGTGTGTGTGTGTGTGTGACCACCAGTCTTCAGTAAAGTCACACCACCATCAGGCAACAGCATTGGTCCAGCGACCACAGCTACAGTCAACACAAAATCCAGAATATCCCCGCCACTCTGCCACGACCGAGACAGAGAACAGAGGGAACAAACACTTGGAAGACAGACAGCCTCAACTCTTCACCCAGAGCAAAATGATTCGAATTTTACAAGCTTGCTATAAATGAACGGCGGTGAAAATGAGTTATTTGTGTAGCATCCAATGTACATGTTCAACCCTGAAAATGAAAGCGTCCGACACCCCAGAGTGAGGCTGGGCGACGTGGGTGAAATCAATATTTTAAGGATTTTCTTTTTCGATAGATATGCTGTGTTTTATGGTATCGCTCACATGTGCAAAATCACATGTTAAATAATCAAATTAATGTTCATCCCGAATCCCGATGAACAGAACGGTGATGTCAGCGGTGTGATGTCAAACAAAACTGAAATTTATCCCAATTTAACCCAAAATAACCATATCATGACTTAATATTGAATTGCTCCTGCGGTCGCGGTCTGGTCTGCGTCTCAACACCATCCTGAAGCTGTCGCACCACTGGACCAGGATCTCCCAGATGAAGAATGGGAGGATGATCTTTTCACACACAGTGAAGCAGGCGTCATACTCCTGTGATGGAGGGAACACCACATACAGGAAAATAAGAAAGTTCAAGTTCTTCAAATCTTCTTAACGTTGACTATAACTGTTTCCGCTGATTTGTCTTTGGTCTGCTGATTGTTTGCTGAGTGGCGACGTGTGAATGAACTTCTGTGTCTTTTTTTGTATCTGTGTTGTTGGAAAAATAAAAATAAATAAATAAAAATAAATGGGATTTCTCACATTGCTGAACAAAACGGAACCAAACTGTGATGCACTGGGATCGGCCTAGTTACTCACCCTCTTGCCAGTATTCAGAAGTATGTGGACCAGCATTGTATTGTCACAACACAGTTCAGGCAGTTGCTGATGTACGCCACTAACTTAAGGAAGTGGAGCAGGTTCTCATCTGAGCGTCTACCATCTCAGTATTCAAGCTGTGTGACATATACAGTGATTTAATAAAGCAAAGAAAATTGCCTAAGAGACCTGAAACTATCTGCAACTTCAATGAATTCAATCATTCCACAAATTCAGAAAACAGAAATGACTTACACAAACACAAGATCTTTTGTCAAGACTATAGAAACCTTTTCAAGTCATCAAAGTACAAGTCAAAGTCGAGTCCCAAGTCAGCAGAACCCGAGTCAAGTCAAGTCTCAAGTCTTCTCTTCATGCATCAAGTCTCAAGCAATTAAAAGTGTGAATCCCCTTTTTAAGCTAAGTTGCTAAGGTCATATTGAATATTGTTCTACTCTTTACAGTCACTGTATTGTCAGGGTTAATGAACAAATGGATTAAGCTTTTAAAACTCTACAGAACATGCATGCAACAGACATGATATTATAAAGTCTAGCCTAGGTTCTCAGATACTGTGATTTCCTTCTCACAACATCACTGGATCCACCATTAACTATTCACCTGAACAGTTGGTGATGTTGTATATGGTATCATAGTAATGCTTTACCATGAAAACATGGGGTAGACATCACCTTTTCTGTGTTATGTGTAGTTCAGGAGACATGATGCAAAATACATAATTCGGTTACGGCGGAAAGTAAAATGGCTGCCATGGCCGCCACGAGCCGTTTTTGCGATGGCTCCATTTCTGAAAATGTTCAGGGCCCCAAATAAGTGTACCAAGTTTCATGCTTTTATGAAAAAGTGAACATTTCACCTCAAATTTGGCACTTATCACCTGGACTATTACAGCTATAAAGGCGATGAGCTGGTAAAGATGGCAAAGATGACAGTAGACAGGACGATTTCCTGGGATATTGTAGCTTGCTTTGCCTGGTTCAAACTGATACCACAGCTTTGTTTGGTGCATATCAGCTCAAAGATCTCCCTCTTACTAAAGAATCATCTCGGTCTCCATGGCAAGTTATCACAGCTAACGCTAAGTGTTAGCTTAGCGCTTACCTAGACAGCAACATAACTGGCAACTAACGTTACATGATTATAACAATGATTGCTAATTTTACTTTAACTTACAGTGTTGTAAACAAGCATATATTTTGTGGCACAAGAATTTAACTTCTGAAACCAAATGTTCATGAATCATTTAGGATTCATCTGCACCTGAAGTTAGCTAACGTTAACCTACCATAAATGCTTTTGAATGGAGTTTTATATTAACCTACCTGAGGGATACCGGAGGGATTCCTGACGTCCATCCTTTTCTTTTTATGCCAATTTAGCTTTTTTTTTTTTTTTGTGCAAATATCAGAGCTTCATTTTAGTCTTCTTGAGGAACCAGGTTGAGGAACTAGACTGAAGGGTTCTGCTCACCATTCTGTTGAGTGAAAGACTATAAATTAGGTGTATTCATGCTCTGAAAACGCTCTTTAATCTCCATCCAACACACTCAGATCCTGCGCCCTCTGGACCTGCGGGCTGTTGTGCGACCCCTTGTGGCGCAAACAGGAATGGCATGTTTGGAAATCCAGATGTCATTAAATCTAATTGCACTTCTCTTCATCACTGCCTCTCCTCGTCATTACATGAAGAAAACCCTGACCCTGGAGTTATCTTCCACCAACAATCCTGCTACTACAGCAGCACTAAATGTTTTCCTTGCCATAATTGCCTGCAATAATATACAGAAGAGAAAAGACACTTCTCCCAGTAACCACTGTGCCTCAAAGGATGCATTTATTATTGTACAACAACAAAATCTATACAACCAAAGGAATATATAAAAAAAATTAAGTGCAATACAAACACAAACAGGAGGGATGAAGTTTAATATTAAGAGGGGAAAAGAGACATGGCTTTAATTGACAAGGTCAGGCACTGTAACATTGTTAATTGAACAATAAATTAAATAAAGTTACATTTAATTTAATTATTTTTTTCCTTGTCCCTTAAATTTTACAGTTTGTGGATGCAGCAACGTACTGAAGCGCCATGGACACGTTCATTGAATATTCAAGTAGGGGATCATGTCGTCTCTACAGAGCTTAAATATGAGGGTATTTTAATACAGTGGTATTTTTTACATTCTTGTGACACTAAAACAACAGGGATAGTTGTGTGTGTGTGTGTGTGTGTGTGTGTGTGTGACTGTGTAGATGGGGAATAGTTCCGTCATGCTGTGTGTGTGTGTGTGTGTGTATGAATGGACATGGATGAGTAAATAGTTGTGTCAAGGTGTGTGCGAATATGTGGACATAAGCTTAGTTTTGTTGTGTGTGTGTGTGTTTGTTCATAGACATGGGATAGTTTTAGTCATACTGTGTGTGTGTGTTATGTGGATAGGGGAATAGCTCCGTCATGCTGGGTGTGTGTGTGTGATTCATGTCTGGAAGAAGCCCAATGCATTGTGGTAGTAGCGCCGCTCCACATTTGCATAAAGTAGAGGTCTAGTCTACTTGTGACTCACCGCCTCTCGAAACTCGTGTACAAACAATGTTGATCTAAAATGAAGACAGATTCAGCAGCTGCACGGCTTATTTCTCCCCTCAGATGTTTTCAGAAACACATTTCGGTGAACTATTTTCATAATATAAGAGAAAGTTTCCAAGTGAGCTGCCATGTTTTTAAAGTTTGAAATCCTTGACAGCGCGACGAGTGAAAGCGTTTGTCCAATCATGTGCAGCCAGGAAGTGTTCGTTTGTTGGTCTGTAGTAGGGCTGTTGGAACGAATTTCGGGATTCGAATATAATTCGAATATTAAAAAAAATAATACTATTCAAATGCTGAAATTGTCATTCGAATGTGCATTTCTTTATGTGCATTTTTTTATTTTTTATAAATGTGTTGGCTAACGTTAGCGAATCTCGCCCTTCTCGCCTTGGCCTACCCGCATGTGAAAAAGAAATGCTTTTGTCACGTGTGATTAAGGCTGCAACTAACGATTATTTTCATTGTCGATTAATCTGTCGATTATTTTCTCGATTAATCGATTAGTTGTTTGGTCTATAAAATGTCAGAAAATGGTGAAAAATGTGGATCAGTGTTTCCCAAAGTCCAAGATGACGTCCTCAAATGTCTTGTTTTGTCCACAATCCAAAGATATTCAGTTTACTGTCATAGAGGAGGAAAGAAACCAGAAAATATTCACATTGAAGAAGCTGGAATCAGAGAATTTTGACTTATTTTTCTTAAAAAATTACTCAAATCGATTAATCGATTATCAAAATAGTTGGCGATTAATTTAATAGTTGACAACTAATCAATTAATCGTTGCAGCTCTACGTGTGATGAGTCTGAATCACAATCGCGTTAAACGTTCAATGTGCGCACTAACATTACAATATCTGAAATGGCAGAAAGCGATGCATCGGAGATAGTAATCTGCAGAATATGCAAGGTCCAAATACAATATCACTCGACAATGAGCAACATGAGGGCACACCTGCTAACACTACACCCTGGTAAGCTAGCCGAGCTAACGGAGTCCGAGGAACTGCAGCTAAAGCAGGCAAGAATTACCTCTTTTTTTGCCTCCCTCTTCATCACGAGGCTTACCAGCTGCTCGCCAAACGGCGATTACAGACAAATCGACACGGTTTATCTGCAAAGATATGAGACCGATTAACATCTCGCAGGGGTCTGGGTTTAAAGATTTCGTCCACGAGCTTGAGCCAAGGTACCCGGTTCCTAGCCGCGCAACCATCACAGACAGAGTTGTGAAACTCTACGATACCACTAAAGACAACATCAGAAAAATGATTAGTGGAGAAAAGATCGCCCTGACCACAGATGGGTGGACATCACTAGCCACGGAGGGCTATGTGACAGTCACCGCACATTTTATAGACAAGGAATGGAACTTTTATTTGCCGTAAACAGCCTCCTGCCGTAACTCATTACCCTGGAAACTGTCATAACAACTTAACATGTGACTACTACCCTGTGACATCGGTCTGCCATCAGCTGTAGCCTGCGCGAGAGTTCTTTGTACCATTAGAATAACTTTGAAATTAGAATAACCTGGTGATATTGGCCTAATAATAGGCTAGATTTTTTAATCAATAATACAGGAGAGGGTATGCAAGGTAACGTTAACTTTATTACAGTTTATCTAGCGGTAACATACAGTAATGTTAACTAACCCATGTGTTTTAGCTAGCTAGTGCTCCAGTGCTGCTAGTTATGAATTTCTTCTAATTTAATGTTTTTTCCCGCAGGTGAGAGCAGTGCTTAAGCCTTTCAAAGGGGTCACTGAGGTGTTATCAACCCGACCGATTCCCAACAGCATCAGCCCTTCTCCCCCTGACTCCAGCCATCCACCGACGATCCGGCAGCACTCAATGAAATGCAAACAAAGATCTCGACGGACCTCAAGAAGCGATACAGTCTTGACAAAGATGCCTTCATGCTGCTTAACACCGCTAGCTACCTCGACCCGCGTTTCCATCGGCTGATTCGTTTGGAACGAGACCAACAGCAGGAGGTACGTGAAAAAGTAAAAGGGGAGCTGATAGTGATTGCGGAGGAGGAAGACGAGGAGGGAGCAGCCATGGCTACGGGGACACAGTGCCAGGAGAAAACCGCTCTCAGTGCCATGGGGGACCTTTTTGGGAATGTTTATCGCCAAGGCGCAGACGCATCGGGTGGTGGAGCTATTGGAGCTGTGCTACAGCAAGAAATGCTGATGTACGAGAGTGATACCCCACTACCCACCGACAGCAACCCATTGTCGTGGTGGAAGACGTCAAGGTCCGAGTACCCCCACCTTGCCCAGCTGGCACGATGCTACATCCCGGGCACCTTGGTTAGAGCAGAAAGGGTTTTCTCCACGGCTGGGATTATAGTAAATAAAAAACACTCTGCACTAGATTCAGAAAACGTGGATCGCCTTGTGTTTTTGCCCAACAACCTTTAGGACCAAATCTCGCCAATGTTGTTTGAAAATGTATTATTTATCTAATGTTACTAATAGCACAGTAAGCGCACTTTGATTTATTTTCGTATGACATTTCCTTTAATTTGTTTGGTGAGTGGACCAGCGAGTGGACTGTTGTTTTTGACCAACAGTGGCAAAATACCTGTTTAAGAGATTTAATTCAAATGTTCATTAAAGTTGACTGTGCAATGTACAAACCATATGTTTGCTTCTTTATTAAACATCATTGCTGGACTATTTCTGATAGCCTATTTTAAATATTCTAGGCGCTCCTTCTAGAAGTTAACGTTATTCATTTTGTGCCTAAGCTTAATTATTACTTAGCAAGAAAGCTATCACCTGTTGGTAATTCCAAATGTTTATTGGTAATGTTACAACAAAACAATAGCTTTGAGTGGTTGGAATGTCCTCTAGTGGACAGAACGTACATAACAACCACATGCTGATAGTGTAGGAATTGGCATAAGCCTATATTAGGTACGTAATAATAGGCTAAATTTGAGCATTACAAATTCGAATATTAAAAATATTAAAGCATTGAAATTTGAATGGAATTATAGAGGAAGATTGACAGCCCTAGTCTGTAGTCATGGAGGAGAAACTTATGGCACGCCCATCAAGCGTCCAATATTGGGAAGCAGTGTGATCCCTCGCGTGAAATGACACTTAAGGACCCTTAAGAGTCTAACAGCCCTGAGACGTTGAATTTTTGGAAGCGTCGCTGCTGGAACAAATCAAACTTGCGTCTCCTGATTGATAGAGATGCACCGATTGCAATTTTCTTGGCCGAAAAGTCTGACCTGCCGATTCCGATTTTCTTTCTTTCTAAGAACTATAATTGACCGCATACAAACATTTATAACAAAACATTCATAATAAAACATTGACTATTAATAACTTTAATTTTCTCTAAAACTGCACCAGGTTACAGGACCTTCTCTCACTCAAACAAATCTCAAAATAAAAAGGTGCTCCGGGTTACTGGACAGCTTTTTTGTACAAATAAAATCCAACTCAAAATGAATTGCTGTATATCCCACTTTATCTAAGATGTTTTACTTTCCCAAAAGAAAACAGGTGCAACAGATCTATATAACAACACACCTAATATAATTTATTTACATCAAAAGGTTATCCATGGAGCCCAGCCCAATGTAATGGAGATTTAAAGAGTCATAGTGCCATCTTGTGGTGAAAAAAAATGACTTTTTGTTTTGACTCCGCTGAGATCGGGAGGTAGCTCGTTTCTCCCACACAGTAAGCAGGCTGACCAATATCATGCATGTGATAACCTGAAGCTTGAAAAATAAAATCTATACAATTATATCGCCATTTATTTCCATGCATATGTGCGAGCTCTGTCCACCTGACAGCCGTCTGTTCTGTCGGCGGAGAGAGAGACACACAGAGTGTGGTGGTTTCGGTGCGTCGGCCGACTCTTCCCGGAGTTTCCCGGGAGCACAGTGCCGGCCAGTGCTGATAGCTGGGTGCCGATTTGTTCCTGGTGATCCATGATCCGTGACCCCTGCCGAGATTTCGGTGGGGGTCCCGACGCCGATGCGTCACCAGGTGTCCGGCGAACGGGCTTGGATCGGGAGGATCAATGCAGTCCGTGGGCATGGTGGAGAGGACAGCAGTGGAGAGAGGAGACGGGACGCGCTGGAACGGAGATCAGTATGGATGTATGGACTATTATTCTGTATATTAACAGTTGTCTTAAATTTGACCGGCAGAGCATCAGATATATGAGACTGATCTGGAGGTCACCGGTCATGGCCGATAAGCTGAAAACTGGCCGATTCCGGTCACCGGCCGATCGATCGGTGCATCTCTACTGATTGAGAGCCTGCGGTCTAACTCCCTGCAGTGAACTTTCACCCACGTGACCAAAAGTGGTGAACAGTCTAAATCACAACTTGGGGCCACATCAGAGCAGAGTGTCCTATTCCTACGAATTTAGTTTAATTTAAACTTAAGAGCGAAATACAAAACGTTCTCCTCAACAGCAGCGAGCGGGCGCTCCATCCAGAGAAAGCTGGACTCACCGGAGATGATTGAACCTGTTGCCAAAAGATGTTTTTTCACCACCACCTCCTCCACCAGCCACTAAGAAGGAGCGCACTGTTTACTGACATCACATTACACGATTTGCGGGAAACGCAGTCCTTCAAACGAAAAGACTTTTGTGCAAAACAAACAGGAAGCGCGTGGAGCCTCGTGGCGGTGTTGTGGGCTGTAATGTCCTCTTGATAACCCCTCTGTCTGTCTCACCCAGCCTCCCCCTTGCCTCTGAAATCAAACCCAGGTGTCTGTGTACTGTAGGCGCTCGTATAAATAGTCCGCCGGATCGTTCTGTCAGATCCTGCGGACGGGCAAATGCCACGGCGCTTCCAGGCGTCCCACTTTGTTCCTGTAAATGTTATGAGGTGTTATTTATTCAGCTTTCCCTATTAAGACATCGCTCGCTGTTTTGAGGCTTGAGCAGAAGAGTCATAAAAAGGGCAGGAAGCAACCTTTTCTTTTTTTTCCTTGTAAGAGCCCTAATTACAGCTGCTCTTTTACTGAAGTAAGTGCTGGTTGGTGGATCACCTTCATGCCGCATTAAAGAGCGTCTCATAACGACTGAGAAAAAGTCTTGAGTGGTATTTTAAAGGGTGTGTACCTTTGCAGATAAGAAAGGCAGTGTTAACTCAGAATTTTTAAATGGAGTTTGGCGTTCTCTGACGTTCTCTCAATATAAGATAACGTTATGTGTTGAGGCCAGCTCAGTCTGGGACCCAAGACTCAATACAATATCCTGCTTTTTCAGCCCCGACTAGTGAGAAGCATCAGAAACAGACCTGTAACAGTTTGGGTTCAAACTGAGAAACTCTCGAATGTCTTTTGAAAGACAAGAAACCAGCAAAGCATCAAGAAGAAGAAACGCTGTCAAGTTCTTCTGTGTTTTCCCCAGGAGGCAAAATCAGGTGACAGCAGCATCCACATTTAAACAACTCAAGAACGGAGAATAAAATTACTAAAACCATCATGAACCAAAGAGAAACCCCCCCAAAACACACACACACACACACACACTCTGACTCGCTCAGTTTACAGTTAAGGAGCTGTGTTGCTGCTCCTTCATGGAAATAAACTCCCCGATGCGAAGTTTTCTGTTCATTAGCTCGCTTATTACACAGGTAGCGAAGATATTAGTAATTTGAATATTGATTTTAATTAATTTTATTACAAGCTTATGACAAAATTCCCCACAATAACTCCTTTTTGCCAGTAAATTTAATTAGAAATCAACAAAATTGGCAGGACTTCCTGACTGTAGAGCGATTTGATTAGATGTGAAACACCCGTCTGTTATTCAGAAATAACCTCAGAACGCCTTCATTGGCCAATCAGGGTTGAGTATTTAACAAAACTGTGTAATAAAAGACGCTTAGCATCTGTTTACCACAGTGACTGGATGCTGTCTGCTCTGTCTTCCTATGAAGAAGGAGTCATGGAGGAAGTTTGTGAGGTGACTCAGAGTTTGGAGAGACTCACTACTACAGGGGATTCTATGACTCTGTTGTGAGGCAGCAGGGCTTCCCCGCCCGTTGTATCTCCCACAATCCTCTTGTCATGTTCAGAAAGAACTACGTCGTCACCACTAATGCAGGGAGGGACTGGGAAATGAAGAGGTCATGTGGGGGTTCAAGAGTGTTTTTCAAGAGTGTCCTGGCCAAGAGAGGCAGCAGCACAGTTACACGGTTGCAGACATAAAACAAACATATAACAATTTAAAACGAAAGCAAAGAACAAATTACAGAATCATAAGATATCAAAAAACATTCATCAACATTCAAAACATCTACAGCCAGATGTGCTTGCTTCCAAGTCATTTAGAAACACTTTAAATGCATCCAGTGAGACCAGCTCCTGAAGATTCAGGTAATTTTGCAACTAAAATAAAAACCCAATTTCAACTTCAGTTTTTTCACCAGTTGCTGAATGTGAGGCTTAAATGAGAGAGACTCATCAATTACAATTCCTAGATACTTGTATTGAGATACAGACTCAATCTCAGAGCCCTGAAAAGTGGTGACAGATGGGAGGTTCGGTGGCTTGGATTTTGCATTCGAAAACATCATGAGTTTTGATTTGTCGGCATTCAAAACAAGTTTTAAGTCACACAGGGTACGTTGTACAGTATTAAAAGCAAGTTGTAGCTGACAGAGAGCCTGGTTTGGTGTAGACGCAGAGCAGTATATCACAGTATCATCGGCATAAAAGTGGAAATTTGCGTTGGAAACATTTTGAACGAGACTGTTGATATGTATAATGAATAGTAGTGGTCCCAGGACCGATCCCTGTGGCACGCCCTTGGATACACTAAGGCAGTGATTCTCAATCTTTTTCATATCAAGGACCCCTAATTTTAGGGCTGCGGACCCCCATTTGATGAGAATTTCTCTCTCAAACCCAAATCTGAGAATATTTTTTATTGTCAAATATGATTTTGTCCAGAATTCCATGACTATATGTATTGTAGGTAGAGAGATAACAATGAAACTACATTCTCTAATTGTGTTAACTTCATGTAAATGAAATAATTCTGAAGTTTAACAATTCATCAATTTGCTGGGGACCCCCTGGAACTCTGTCAAGGACCCCTGGTGGTCCCTGGACCCCATGTTGAGAACCACTGCACTAAGGGAGCTAGAAGTGATACCTTCTGCCTGCACGCACTGAGATCTGCCTGATAGATCATTTTCAAACCAACAGACAGTTTGTTCTGACAGTCCTACACTGATAAGTCTTTGCATCAGTATTGCATGATCCACAGTATCAAAAGCCTTAGATAAATCAATGAAAAGGGCTGCACAATGTTGCTTGTTGTCTAAAGATTCAATAAAATCATTTACTACTTTTAAGGCCGCTGTCACTGTGCTGTGTTTTTTCCTAAAACCTGATTGAAAAATCAGATAAACTATTGTTAGTAGATAAGAACTCTTTCAGTTGTTCACTCACAAGGGATTCCAGAACCTTAACCAGGACAGACAATTTGGAGATGGGCCTATATAGTTGTTTAGGACAGTAGGGTCACCCCCTTTCAACAGGGGAAGAACAAAAGCAGATTTCCATATGTGGGGAATTTCGTTTGTGTCCAGGGAGAGATTAAAAAGATGTGTCAAAGGTGGTGCGATAAAATCAGCTGCTAGCTTTAAAAAGTAAGGCTCCAGGTTATCAGGACCTGCCGATTTTCTAGTGTCTAAAAGTTTTAGGGCTTTACGCACCTCTGAGACTAAAACTAAAGGCTTGACCCACCGTAACATGACCGTCAGAACAAACGGCAGGGGAATTTCCACGGGCAATGTTGAGAGAGTCGAACAAGGTCATGAAAAAACTCTTGCTCCATTAAAAATGTTTCATGTCACGCTTTATAATGATGCGTGGCTTGGTTTTTGGAACTTTTGTATTTCTAACTGTGGCAACGACACAGTGCTCACTAATGTCATTCGCAAATACAGAAGCATCTGTGTATTTATGAGGAACATTGGTTAGGATTAGATCAATTAGAGATGATTTTTCAGGACATTTCAGATTAGGTCCAGTGGGACAATCAACAATCTGAAAGAGATTTAGCGAATCACAGTAAGCTTTAAAATCATCAGATACTGGTTGTAGCCTGTTCCAGTTTAGATCACCAATAAAGACAATTTCATTAAAATTCAATCCCGATAGAAGCTGCATTAAAGAGGTTAGAGCACCACTGACAGCTGAAGGTGTCTTATAGCAACCAACGACAGTATGGAGAGTTTTAGAGACCTCAAGATCAAGAGCTAAAAATTCAAATTGCTTACTCACTGACGTAGAGAGAAGCACATTGGGTCGGTCAGTCCTATAAACATTATAACCATCAATGCTAATATCCTTGTTGTATTTAATTTAAAGGGATTTGAGGGAAATTTAAGGACATTTTAAATCCGTTTCAAACATGAATAATTTTTTTTTAATGTATCGAGACGAGGGGCTGGAAAATCGATACAGTATCATGGAAAAAAATATTGCAAAAATATTACAATACTAAATATTGCAATACGACATACACATGCACGCACGCACACACACACGCATGCCTGCACAAACCCATACAGATTTAATTTGTATAGGAAAAAGTAAAAAACAACAAGTGCATATTAAAACACAGATGAATGCAGTTTACTGGACCTGAGCGATATAACTTAGTTCACTTAGTTTTAACATGGGGATTATTCGGCACTTGACCACCATGAAAAGCAGAATATAAACTACACACTAAGATCGGATGCAGCTGGGACAAGTTTGTCGTTTTTTTTTTTTTTTAATGAAGGCCACGAAAATAGACTGAAAACTGACATTTAACACGTTGGTGAACAGATTCAACAACAGATCCCACTACTGTGATTTTCAATTGATTGTTGGTCCAATGTTTTAGAACATAATTTCTCCAAATTGCATTTTTATTGATAGAAGAGAACATAGCGGAGGGATACCATTTAGGAGAGATAGTTGCTGTTTGGGAGACCTGATCTACTTTCTTTTTTTTAAATGCAAATTTTAGTGTAAACCAAGAATAAAAACGCAAAATGAGGACGGACCAGTTACTGCTTTATTGTCTTAAAAGCGGGATCTGTTGTTGGATCTGTTCACAATCGTGTTAAACGTGTCTCAGGCTATTTTCATTCAAACTACTAAGCTACAAACACTTCAAACTCATTCAGCTGCATCCGATCTTGTGGGTAGTCTATATTCTGGTTTTCAAGTGCCAAAGAACCCCCGTGTTAAAACTAAGTGGAATAGTGCTTAAAAGGAGGGAGGTACTGAAGAGGAAATATAGAGAAAACCCAGAGATGGAGAGAGCAGAGTAGAAAAGAAAAGAAAGGAGATGTACACAAACACAAAATCCAATGGGTTTTTCAGCCATTGGTATTAATCAACATTCCTATCAACTCCTGCAGCTATATTATGGTCATTTTATGTTATTGGGCAGCAAAAACCTTACTTATTGCACCTTTTAAAGGGGTAAAGGCTTTCAAAATCCACTCTCTGGACCTGTGCTCTGTTGTGGAACAAAAACTCCCCACCCACTGGAGTTTCAAGACACACCCAATCCAAATGATGACAAATTATGACCCACAGGGATCATTCAAGTCTCATCTAGTCTTACCTTATGTCTTTAGAACTTTACTTCTTTCACAGTGCAAATACACTAAAACAAAATTCAGTGTTTGACAGCTCCTCTAATTGCTGCTGCATGGATGAGCCAGGTGCAGTTACAGTAACATCACCACACAGGGGCAGTATAAGTTAAGCTTCTTTCCATCTCTCTCTCTCTCTATCTCTCTCTATCTATCTCTCTGCGTTCATTTGAGGTCAGCTTGGTACGGGGAGGCGACATCAGTCACTCCATAATGCCTGGTGTTTCTCCAATGGCAGAAGTGATGGCTTACTTATATGTATACTATATAACTCATTCAGTATCCTATATGTTATTCTGGTATGCCATTGAAGGGTTTGTCCAATAAGATTAAAAGGTTCTATTTTTAATCAATCATGCATTGAATCGGACAAGTACTGATTGGTCAGTGCTGTGCTGATAGCTTTGCATGTTATTGTAGCTACTTTAATAATGATTTAATACATGAAATACATATAATATACAGTACTGTGCACAAGTCTTAGGCACCCAAGAGTTTTTATATAAATTGTTTCTTAGATGTTTATTCATTTTTTTTCTGCATTGGTGTGTCAGTAGACTGCTCTTTATAGTACATTTTTTGATATTTAGAAACTTTTCATTTAATTATTTTTGAAAGCATCTTCGCTTTACTTTTTTTTCTTTTACATGTGCCTAAGACTTTTGCACAGTACTGCATATCACACTAAAAAGAAGTGCATTGTTCTAAAAGTGGTTTAATCATTATAACATCAGGTTGGAGAGGCAGAGCGCCTTCATTGTTTGCTGACCTAAAAGCAATGATCAGCAAACATTGTCACAACATTAGAGCAATGCAACCAGCACCCACCCACATCCTGGTTTGTCCTCCTTACTTTTTTGTCTCTCACTTTCTCCGAACTGGCAAAACCAGATTCCACCATCAACCAAATCCACTGTGTCGCCCCTGTCTAGCCGCTGGTGTGTTTATCCTATCGTGATGCAGACTGAAGCTCGCTGGCCTTTGAACTGGAACTCAATACCTGACCAGTCCAGATTCCACAGTAGAGCACATTATGGCTTGGAAGGTTTTACTGGTCCCATAGCAGTAGAATGACCATGATCAATACCGACCAAGTTTTTGCTATGGGGTTCGACTGCAAGCCAGCAGAGACCATGTGGGGATTCAAACCACCACACCATGTCTTGGCTCATGAGCTCTGGTTCTCATCTGTAGTTCGTTCAGTCCAGGCACAAGGGCGACTAAATACCGCATTATTTAACATATGCAGAGTTTTATGATTAGTTGACTTGAATATTTTTTTTACTTACCATGCCTATCCAAGCCTCCAGCTATTTTTTTTCTTGTAACCCCTCCCAAATACCTCTGTCACCAAAAAAAGGTTTCATTTCTGTTTTGGACGAGAGGGTGTGTTTGCACCCAGCATGTTTTGAGTGGATTATTCGAACCCTGTGGCGTTTGGTTCATTTGGGCAGGTGAGAACAAATGGCATTTGAGCTCTGGAAGCACCGACCACATGGTTCAGGCTAAAGAAAACCAACTGTATGTGTTGACCGCACCCTGAGACACTGAATGGACATTGCCACAATTAACCAGCCGCTGTTAAAACTTATGAACTAGATCTAGCACATGGGATATGTGCAGCAGTCGCAGCATCTTGTGGCTAGGATTTGAGCTGCTGTGACCTGCCTATTGTCAGATTACAGATATGGGATCTGGCCTGGCATCGTAGCTCGATGTTTATCAGCTGATTGGCATGCCGATAATGGAGGGGTGATAGTGACATAGATACTTCAGGTCATCTGAGTATGAGGCTATGGTTATACTTGTCATTTCAACAGGATTTTTGAGATCTAAGTCAGATTTATATCAGATTTTATGCTATCCCACTGATGTATATTCACACTTGAAAATGGCCTAAAAATGGCTGTTGCGCATCTCCCTCTCCATCTCTTTATGGATGGATGGACTTCTTTAAACCTATCTCCAGACTAGAGAATGTGCTCAGTAGAGCACAGACTTCCGCCATGTCTGACAACACCCTACAAGTTATGCACCTTTTGGTGACGTGCCACGTCCAGCCACCACCACGCTCTTTTGGCCAATCGACATGAAAAGTTAATCAGTTCTTCCTTGGCCCATAACCAGCCTTCATACCCAGTTTTGTGCAAATCTGTGTCCAACATTTTGCAATATCCTGCTAACAGGACAGACAAACACAATATCCAATGGCAATGTAACCAAAATCAGATTTTTGTGCATCCAGACCCATCACTTCATGCATCCTGGCATGATTAAAGTTACCCTGAAACAATAACCACAGCCTAATTCAAATGACTACAAATACTGGTTTTGTGAAGATGACCAATTTACAATGAACTCCTGCTAGACCAGAAACAGAGTACAAACTAGAAACATATGTTACATATCCCATAGAGCATACTCTACCTGATACAATTCAACATTATAGTAAATTAACTCTGCTAAACTGGAGTGGACTGAACTGAATTGAACTGAGCTCACTGAACTGAACATAAATGGGATAGTAAAAATTTGAGACTTTACATACTTTTTAATTAAACAAGGACAGATAACAGATAACATAATTGTCATTGCCATCATTGTCTTACATCATTCTGTTCTACGACTGATTGTTGATCAGTTCGATTAGATGTAGTTAAATCTACTTATTCTCTGTAAAGTCCTTTGAGACATGCTTGTGATAAATGAACTTGACAGCTAGTCAATATGTTTCTATTATTATTTTTTTTATATCAGATGTCTGAGCAGAGAAATCATTCTACTGTGGTGCGGGAGGATTTTACTCAACAGTAAAAACCAGCAAACCTGCCTCACCCTGCATTAAAGCTGCTAACCCACCTAAAAGAATTTCATTGGTATGGCTTTCATTGGAGAATTTTAGTGTCCCTTGATGGTCAAGTGGACAGAGCCTGGTGTATTAAGTTTTTCTAGTTGCAAAAGAGTAGAGAGAGAACAATGCCATGGTGTGCCATGCCAGGTTGTTCAAATTACAAAACAGTTGTCAAAGAGGCCGTTGTATTTCACACCCTACCGACAACAGATCTGCAAGGATGATTTCTCTCCCTTTATAATTATTAATCATAAAGGGAGAAATGGCGGCTCTAGAAAGAAGCCCTCGCTCTTTGATTCTGAGGGACGTTTGCTGTTGATGTTTCAGATAGATGAAACATTTTCTGCTATCAAACTTCATTGTAGCTGCTGGAAATATCTTAACATGAAGTCACGTGTTTGGCCAGTTATCCACAGGAAGAAGAAAAAAAACACCAAACAACACTAAACAATGAAATGGGCCACAAATGCAAGGTACATCGTCAATAGGTGTTTTTAAACAGTATTAACAGGTTTGAGGGTGGCTTTTTCCTTCAGCATCCTAACTAATAGTGTTTTTACAGACATGTCATTTTATTTTATGACATTGCAGATGTAGAGATGATCATTTCATTGAAAATTAGACATACAGGAACTTTTCCATTCATGTCCACTAACAACCCTGTAAACCATGCACAAAAGGCATGACAAATCCCTTAATTACTACTGTCTGTGAATCAACCCATGATACTAACCTTACTTTTTTTTTTTAAAGCTATGTTATTTTTTATTTAATTAATGTTTATGTAATGGAGAAACTGAAGACATTTCTTTTGGTTTCGTAGTGATTTGCCTTGAGGGTAAGCTTTGTTGTAGTTCAACTTCTTTCAAGTTCCAGTAGACCGGCAAACCAGTTGGTCCAACAGTAACTGTAAGTGCGTGCATGTGCGTGTGCGTGTGCGTGTGTGTGTGTCAGTATAAAGTAGTTCAACTGAGGTCAACTGATGTCTCCTGCCCTACTTTTCTGATTCCAAAACCACCAAACAAGCACCTCACATTATGGAGCCATTCATTAGCCCTCAGAAACAATGATAATTGTGGTTAAGAACACATTCTGCGGATCAGCTTTACAATGCAATGAATGCAAAGAGTTCACCAGTCACACATTAAGTAATCACTGCACTGAGAGGCTCCGATTGCATCTATGTAGCGGTCTGCGGCTCCAAAGTGTTGAACAGCCAGATCATGTAGTTTTCGCTGCTTTGATATCGTCTTTCATAACATTACATTGTTTCGATGACTTAATATAGCTAGCTAGCAGTAAACAGAAAAAACTCAATAACATTACTTCAGAGCTTACCACCGACCCCAACCATGGATGTAACTAAAGTATTGTTTCTGAGAGGTTTATAATCAACAAATAAATTATCAAGTATTATTATAGATTAATATACAACTTTATGGATCCCCAGGGAGAAATTTACAAACTACCCAGCAGTAAATAAAGTCATTAAAATCAGCTCCACCTTGACCAGCTGCAACATTAAAGTGATGAACACATTAATGCATCAATAATTATAATCCAGTAATATAATATACATTATTCTGAAATGGGCCATTCTGCATAATGAGTACTTTTACTTTTGTTGCTTTAAGTATATTTTGATGCTAATACTTTTGTACTTTTACTCAAGTAAAAATTTGAATGCAGGACTTTTACTTGTAACAGAGTATTTCTACACTGTGGTGTTGTTACTTTTACTTAAGTATAAAATCTGAGTACTTCTTCCACCGCTGCTTATTGTCTCCTTTACACTTGAAGGAACAAGGAACTTCTGTTCATGAAACAAGGAAGTGTGGAAATCTGATTGGCTTTTGACAGCCAATGACTGTGAAAAGTTCAGCCGTGGCCAACTTGATCGTGCTGCCCGCTGCATGAATGCATGGTCAGTGCTGCATGTCAGTTGTATTCCTGTTTAAGTCAACTGCAGTAAATGGACCAGGTATAATGACATCCTGGACTGAAATCCCAGTAGATCATACACAGTCCAACATTCACTCTTTGTTCCATCATATATAAAAAAAGAGATGACAGCACACTAGACAGGCTATATTTTTGCACCTGACCCCCTGGACCAGGAGTTTAGCCCGGTCAGCAGTGGCCAGGAATCATCAGATGGATCCTTCTAAAAGCAATCTGTGATCCAGTCTGACCTTAGTCAATAAATATAGATAGCAACTCTGGTTCAGCCAGTCCTCACAGGTACAAGTTGGAATGATGCTCTGATTAGTCTGGGTGTGTGGGTGTCTGTTTGCTATGATTGTAAGTTCCAGTAGATTGCCAAACCTGTTGGTCAAACATTGTGTGTAAGTGTATAGAAATATGTGTGTGTGTGTGTGTGTGTGTGCGTGCATGTACTTGCTCCAGATGGATAATGGAGAGCATTTTAGCTGCACATGTGACATATTCCCACCAAGTGTTTTGGTAAACTGACAAACCTGTCAGTCTAAACCAGTTTGCCGATCCACCCCTGAGGTTTCCTGCCCTACTTTTCTGATTTCCACTCAGGCCCTGGCAAAGCCACCAGACACGTATCTCATGTTAGGTAATAGAATAATAAACTAATAAGCTCAACCAGTATTGTAGTAACGTAATAAAGTAAAGGGTTTGGCTTTGGCCAAAGTGGTATGAATCAGTCATTTTGTCAGTTAGACACTATAACTTGAATCAGGTTACTAGAAAAACAGAAAGTCATAATTAAGAGAAATAAGAATAACAAGCTTGTATGTTGCATGGTTCAATGATAATTAAGAATAATCTCTTGAATGAAAATAGTATTTGTGGCGCAATTTCTCTTGCAGTGCAACCGGTTGATATTTACCTTTTTTATTATTCATTGTTATAGTTAATTCAGGCAAATAAGGACAATTGGCCTTATCACACCACTAAGCCTCAAAGATATTTAACAGACAAGAGACTTGCAAGTTAATCACAAGTCTGTTTACCTCAGGCCTTTGCTGCCTTGCATTATGCTAAATAGTCAAACAAATTAGTACAGTGTGGGTATGCATGTACCAGCTGCTATGGAAATCTCTCCCAAAACCTGATCAGTTGTGAACTTAATGAATGTTGAATTAGCTGGTCAATTAAACTGTGATCAATTAAACTGTGATTCATTGTTCCATTGAACCATGAATTTGGTGGGTTGACATTGCAAGATAATTATGTTGTGATCTCAACAAATCATTTTTTATGTTGAGATAACGAGACAATTATGTCAGTATCTCAATATAAAAAATGTGGATATCTTGTGATAAAGCAATAATTAAATAGTGATCTTTACATAACAGGATTAAATCATATATGCAGTATTAGCTTGGCTTAAAAGGGCATTAAGTAATCTAAACCAGTGATTTTCAACCTTTTTCATATCAAGGACCCCAATTTAGTCCACATTTTTCACATCTCAGACCCAAATCTGAGAATACTTTTATTGGTAGATATGATTTTGTCCAGAATTCCATAACTATCTGTATTGCAGGTAGAGAGATAACAGTGAAACTATGATCAAAACAGTCATTCTTCTACATTCCCTAATTGTGTTAACTGCTTGTAAACGAAATAATGGTGAAGTTTAACATTTCATCAATTTGCTGGATCCCCCTCAAGGACCCCTGGTGGTCCCCGAACCCCAACGTTGAGAACCACTGATCAACCAGTCTCTGGTACAGCTTACGTTGGCCTGGAATGGACATAAATATAATCGTCATATTTTCACAAAAGAGAGGAGTGAACTAGCTTTACACCGCAGGGCTTGCTGCCCAGTTCAATTCAATTTTTTTTTGCCTATATCCGATTTGTTTGACCGCTTAGATCTACTTCCCACAGTCACCCATATCTGATCCCTGTGCTTACACCATAACTGTTTGGTTTGCACTTGAAACAACCCGCATGCGTACACGAGAGTTTAGTCACCGATGAGGAAGTAAACAATGAACAGCTGTGTCATAGCATGGCATAAAACACGACCTGCAATGGACGTAGACGAGACAGAAATATTAATACAAGCTCTATATTCATATCTTCAAAACATTATTATCTACATTTCGCGTCGGCACTGTAGCCACAAGGGTTTAAACCCACGCTCTCCCATGGCAGTCCAAATTTCTTCAAAAATGTGCGATACATGCCCTTAATTTTGAATCTTCTCCTCGCCCCACAGGCTTAAAAGTTATGTAACGTCATTATTGCTCCAATAGCACGAGCCTTCATCGTCCATTTCACTTTGCATTTAAGCCAACGTTAGGCAGGTTTGGCAGGAATGAGTGGATGTGGGTACGTGTAAATCCCCGCATCCAGAATGTAGTTCTAGGCTACTGGCCACTTGTGTGTGTAATTTAACCTCTCCCTCCCTCCCTCCCTCCCTCCCATCATTACAAACACAGGTTGCACGGCCAAGCAAACCCACAGAACTTTATTTAAAATTCTAGTCAAGATAACAAGTTTTCCAAAGACACCAAATGTGTCATGCTGGATTACAGGGAAATGTGTATATAATGATGCACAAACATCTCGATTTTTTTCTATTTGATGTAATGGTGCAGCCATAAAAACATGGCGTCTTGTATTGTAATATTTCATTCAATATAAGCAGCTAGAGCTTCAAGAAAGTGTTGGAACAGCAGATACAGAACATGGATGTGTCATTGTTGTACAGTTAGGACTTTGAAGCTAAGAGGAAATTTAAGGGTAAAGTCAGGGTGCAAGGGGTTAAGAGCTGAATATGCCTATATTAGAATAGCCTACTTGGGGTTTTTCATAATTAAGACTTTGATTTCTGTGCTGCTGAAGTATATTGCCCATGTGACAAGCTTCTTTTTTACCTGTATAAAACCTGATGTCTAACAACTGTCTCACTAATCAACTGCATTTGAAGGTTTTTTCTATATGCAGTAATATATGATGCTCAACTGGTCTGTACTGGTCAAAATAATCCAATATTAACATTTGTAGAAATTAGAATTGATAGAAATTAGAATCCATAGAAATTCTTAATATCAGAAGTGTATATACTTTTTTGGCAGCGCAAATTCAGTGGAGACGAGCAGATGAGCTATTTGAATATGGATGCAAATAAGAGACGGTTGAAACACAAACACCGGTTTGAGTTTGACTCGGACCCTTGGAGTTATAAATAACTTCAGTCTATCACTGGTGGCTCCAAAAAAACACTCAGCACAGACTCCCACACTAAGTTTTTGTGTTAGTGTGGGAGTCTGTGCTGAGTGTTTTTCAGCTACATTTTTTTTCCTTCAACACTAAACCCTGTTTGAACTGGATTACAGTAGTTTCACTGGGGGGAGGGTGGGGGGGTCCTATTATTAATTATTATGAGCGGTATTAACTCATTTGTTCCAACTGAGAATTCAAGTCAGCTGATTGTGCCAACGTGAGTCAGAGTCAGGTAATACGTGACTCAAAATGACATGGCTTTCCTTGATCAGACTCCATTCTGGTTTTGGCTCTATAGGCTTGAGGCATCAGCTGAGCTCTGGTGTGGCTTGCGATCTTTGTTTACTTTCCATGGCTGTCTGTCTGACTACCATGGAAATCCAAAGGTTAAGTTGTGGTGATGACGGTGTGTTCAGCCAGCTCACGGAACTACGAGGTTAAGCTTAGTGATTTCTTTGGCAGCATGCCAAGTGTTGAAAAGGCTGTGGAAATCCAAGGTGAGGCTGTAGTGATTCCTTTGACGCCATGGGAAGACCACAGAAATCTAAGAATAATGGGTTGATATTATGTTATATGGAAGGGCAGGGGCGGTGTCAGAGGTCAAGTCTCTGACTGTAATTTGTTCTTATTGGTCAGTTCAAACTGACCAATCTAATATACGTATATAGGCATTAGTATAACCAAGCTTACTGATTCTGTTGGTCAATTTTGAGAAGAATGATATCAAACATGATATTTTTGATGTCACTGATATTTAAGTAACCTAAAAACTGTACACCAATCACAAACAAGGATAAAACAAATTGGTTTGGTTAATACCAAATGAAGTTCAAATCAAGATTAATAATGAAATCACACATAAATGATTCTTTAAGTCTTATGGGAGGGAAGATTTCATTGTCGGAGTATTGTGGGCCCATGAGACAAAGGAGGGACTGTAAGGTAGACACACTTTGAAGTTACACACAGAGAGCATAGACATTACATTACAGTTGGTTATATTCCATCCAGCCAACTCACTCTCAGTGACTATGAAGGCTGCTAATTACGTTTTGTTCTGTAACTCTCATATCTTCAAGCCCAATTGATGCCAAACTTTATCTGTGCGTCCTAGATCTACAACTTTGCCATCGGGAATACCAGTGTCAGCCATTTTTTTTTATTTTATGCAGAAACATCTTTTTCCAATAGCATCTTTAAATTTTTGACCTATAAACCAGCCCAATCTCATGAACCGTTTGGCCAAATGAATGTTATTAACCAAATGTACTTCTAAAAAATCATGTCTAACTACATAATTGCACAGAACTCCTTGGTAGTTTGTTCAACTGTCGTGAAACTTGGTATATATGTTAGTAGCACTTTAAACAAGCAGTACACAAATTACAGGGTAATTACTGTATAACTCCATAGAAATTATCAGAAAGTAACTAGTAATTTCTGTTAATAATGAGTAACTATTTGTAATTATATTGTGTGATTTCTCAGTTAAACGCTGATCATTTCTGGTGATAAAAAGTAATTATTAGCATGATAACAATTCTGTATTAATGTAGTAATGTGCGATCATTACTGTATAATTACTATGTGGCCATTGTTGCCACAATAGTTTTTCGCAAATTCCTGTGAGCACGTTAGAACTAGTCACACATCTGAAACTCATCACACATCCAACAGGCATGAGTCAACACCAAATAATTGAATTTGATCAGCCAAAAGGTCTGTCTGTCTGACTGCAATATGGGCATAAAATGGGCATAAAATCTTAACACTTTGGCCTAGAGAGCTGCAATATTCAGGAGGTGTCGGCTGAAGTTAAATAAAATCTTTCGTACACTGGTACCTACCCCCGATTCTGAAGTCGCCCCCCCTCTCTGTTTATAGCAAAAACTGTAATAACCAATGGTGACCGCTATAGACAAGACAGACACTGCTATCCAGGCTGTTCTAAATCCATTAAAAGTACCAATTACTTTGAAATCCGAACAGCACTCTGCTTTGAAGGCATTTATTCAAAGGGGAGATGTTTTCATGTTTTCTGCTGTTGTCATGGCTACGCATCAGTGTCGACTTTAAATGATTGGTTAGGGGAAATCGAATCCCCCTCCCCCACGGAAATCGGTTAGAGTGGAGGCGATGTCAGACTGAAGATGGAAACGGAGTGGAACGAGTTGACAATTCTGTCTGATATCAGGCAAATATGTTGGTCCTGTTTTTGTAATCATGAAGGCTGTTTATGTAGTCATGTTTCCCTCATTGTACATTTGACAGCCTCTTTTTGGTTCTTTGTAATTGTGACAGTTGATGATAATAATAATCGTTGAATAATGTTTTCCTCTTTGTAGTAATTGTGATTTTCTGCTCAGGGCAAGTACTTTCGACATTCCATAGTGGAGGCATTAGTCATATTGTTTCGAGGAGGTGATTATCCACACGCATCTGAACTTGAATGTGCTCCTTTGTCCCTTCACGTGTCATGTGATGTGGTTTTCATTGTGAAAGGGGATTTTTTTTCCTGATTTTCTTCCAATCATTCTGAATACATAATCTAAAAGTCGGCTTCGAACAAATATGTGGCGAAGCGGTCGGCGTTGCTTGTGTTTAATAAAAGTTTGCTGGTGTTTTTTAAATTGGGAATGTACAATATGATGCCACTGAGGACACAGGTAGCACAGGATTGCTTCAGTTCTAATATGATCTGTGATGTAATGGAGGCAAACTAAAAACAATTGACCTACACAGTAACTCTAAAAACGAAAATATTTTGCTCACCTTTAAAGCCAATAAATATAGTGATTTAAATATATCTCTCCAGCAACTTCAGTTGTTTAGGAGAACGCTGTAATGTACTTCTTCCGGGGCTCTCCGGGACTGTTGTATGGACTAACAAACTTTACCTAATTTTCTACTGGAATGGGGGTAGATAATGACTGAATTTTCATTTTTGTGTGAACTATTCCTTTCCTTCCTCCTTCCATTTGCTTAAAGCCATGCCCTTCGCTGTTTTTGCAATCCTGAAGGCTGTTTATGTAGTCATGTTTCCTTCATTGTACATTTGACAGCCTCTTTTGCAACTGCATTTGGTTCTTTGTAATTGTGACAGTTGCTCAGAACAATTGTTGAATAATGTTTTCCTTTTTGTAGCGATTGTTATTTTCTGCTCACGGCAAGTGCTTTCGACATTCCACAGTGGAGGCGTTAGTCATATTGTTTTGAAGAGATGGTTATCCACATGCATCTGAGAGTCTGCGGTTGAACTTGAATGTGCTCCTTCCTTCTTGAACGCCATGGATACCAGAATATAAACTAGTCACCAAGATCAGATGCAGCTGGACGGGTTTGTAGCGTTTGAATGAGGCCGCGAAAACAGCCTGAAAACTGACATTTAACACATTTGTGAACAGATTCAACAACATATTCCACTTTTAAGACAATAAAGCAGTAATTGGTCGGTCGTCATTTTGCATTTCTCTTCTTGGTTCACACAAAAATTATTATTAGTGTATAACTATCTCTCCTAAATGTTATCTTCTATCAATAAAAATGCGAAATTATGATCTATAACGCCCGACCAAAGGTCCATTGAAAATCACAGTAGCGGGATCTGTTGTTGACGTTGTTGACTTGTTGTTGGCAGTTTTTGTGGCCTCAATCAAATGAATGGGAAGTAAAAACTGGAACAGACTCGTCCAGCAGCATCCGATCTTGGTGATCAGTTTATATTCTGGTTTCCATGGCGGTCAAGTGCTGAATAACCCCCCATGTTAAGTGGAATATTGCTTTAATGCTGTCAATGTAAATGTCAAGTTATTTTAGCTATTGTGACATTAACACTTGCTAATGTTATTTTACACAATGTTTAACTAATGTTTTGCTATAATTTAAAATGCTCGTATAATATTTCAGTAATTTGTATCTTGTGTCTTTGTAACTTATTTGTATCTGGCACATTCTGAGTAATGTTCATTAATGTGCACTGTCCCTGTTAAAATAAACCAAATAAATTAAATAAAATAAAATAGTGTGACTAGGTTTACCACCATTCATCTATCATTATGTGTGTGATCCAATGTGTTTAAAAAGTCAGCCTTAGTGTCCTGCTTAGCATCAACCAATGTGATATTTTTACACTAGCACTAAACACACAATGGAAAAAGAACTGGACTGTACCTGACCTTGTGGATGAGACAAAACCAAACCAGTGTAAATACTGTCTCCAGGTGAAGGTCACTGATTGCTGCTGCTTACTGGAGTTAATATTCACCTCATGACCAAGCTCTTAGGGATTAAGTCACAAGTAGCTGATTTGCATACAGTGAAGTGAAGGGATTTTCCCAGGCCATTTCCCAGGAAGTACATTGTCGTTTTTGAAGCACCAGTTCACCGAGTTCTGCCCAGGGATTATGTGCATTGAGCAACCCCCCTACCACCATTATGGAGAGATCTTATCTGCTATTTAGAAGTTACTGTAGCTTGATAGGAATTTCTCATATTACTCTCACTATGCCCTTTACAGGTCCATATTCCCTGACTGGAATAAAGTCTCTGCCCACACAACAGCTTTTGTGTGTACATCTGTTTTTCCATAGGCCCAGTGACGCCTAGAATTAAAGAAGTAGAGATTTGTGTTTTTAAAATAAATAAGTGATGGGTCGATTCACAGATCAGTCGTCAGTTTGAACAATACTTTAAAGCAGTGTTTCTCAACGTGGGGTCCGTGGACCACCAAGGGGTCCTTGAGGGCGTTTCAGGGGGTCCCCAGCAAACTGACTAATTGTTAAACTTCACCTTTATTTCATTTACAAGAAGCTAACACAGTTAGAGAATGTAGAAGAATTACTTTTCGGATCATAGTTTCACTGTTATCTCTCTACCTACAATACAGATAGTCATGAAATTCTGGACAAAATCATATCTAACAATAAAAAATATTCTCAGATTTGGGTTTGAGAGACGAAATCTCATCAAATGGGGGTCCGTGGGCCTAATGTGGACTAAATGAGGGGTCCTTGATATGAAAAAGGTTGAGAATCCCTGCTTTAAAGTGAACATGTTGAATTGGTTTGCCAAAGGAACCGAATAAAAATTGCAAATTGGTTCCACGTCTATGGCCAAAGTGCTATTGACTGTGCAATTTTTTTTTTACAAAGGTGACTCAAATGAACCAGTCCTGGATTGATGTACCACTGTTGGGCAGCCTAAAAGAACCAGTCTTTGGTAGTAAGCGCTCATTAGTGTGGTGTTTGATTTTGTTTCCATCATTTGTGCTAAGCTCTCTGAAGGTCTAAAACTTCAACTGGTTCTCACAAGGATTTAAGTCCAAGAACACACACACACACACACACACACACACACACACACAATCTCACGTTACAGAATCAATCTGTTGGGTTTGCACAACCAGCATCATGACACGCGGACATAACCTACATGCAAATCAACTTCTCGTTATCTCACCTATCTCTATCTCTATCTGAATCAATCAAGACAGAGTTTCTCCACTGAAAGACAATGTCACCAAGTTGTCACAGCTGCTGAACACCGTCCATCCCATCATAAACCCCCCCCGCCCCCCGCCTTGCTCTGTTCTTTCCTTTACATTCGGCCCGAAACCACCCACATTCAACAAAACGACATTTCGACCTTTCCCTCCCCTTGAAGTGTGCAGTCTTATCTCTTTTCGTGATTTATTGCGATTTTTTTTTTTTTTTTAGACACGAGCACAAAGAAAATACACTACTCTTGCTGCCACAGGTGACATCCCGGCTGAGACAATGGGAAAGTCGTAGCGCTCCGTATGAACCCGGCTCACAATGTAACACTGATGCACAACAAAGAGCGCTGTTTCGACATCGGCACTCGGCACAGGAGGAATTTCCACCTGTCAAAAGAGAGCACAGTTGTCTGTTGTGCTCCGACACATCCGCTTTTGCAAAGTGCAGGTGGCACTGGGGAAGGAAGCGGCGGATTGTTCGGGTTACGCAACTGTTTGGATGCTGCAGTAAGAGGAACGCAGTCTGTGATCACTTTGATTTGGGCGCTCGTTATGCAAAGATCGGGTTGGGGTGAATTAATTGTGTTTTAGATAACTCAAATTGTTCTGTAGAGATAACATTGTAATGTTGAATTTTTGAATTTTTGAATTTGAATTTCGATAGATTCTATAGATCAATCTGGGTAGACTGATATGTTAGTTTGCTGATATGATGGATGTGAATGCAGATTTTTTTTTTATTATGTATTTATTGTAAAAGTGATCAATACTATACTGGTTGTGTTGGGGAAGCCTGAACCGAACCTGAACTGATTATGAGACATTTTGATTCAGATCAGATTTAAGTATGCATCAGTATGTTTTCTTATTATTATCCCGAAATTCAGTGGAGAGTTTTAGTGTCCCATGATGGTCTGAAATGTTCCAGAGGCTGTAATGAAGGCTGAAAATTGAAAAGATATTGAATATTGGCACTTCCAAAAATCCTTATCAGTCAAACTTTGGTGTCAATGGGTCATGTTTATATGCATGTCGTTATGTAATGTGCCATAATAATTCTTAGCTCAGCAGAAAGCCCATTTCCAGGCACCCATCAGATCTGGGTGCCCGCCTGGAAACGGGCTCCTTAGGCTTGATAATTCATTTCAGACAAGAACCACAGAAGCCTAGCCCTCCTTATAGATATACTCCCTCACATAAAACCAGGATCTTGCAGAGTGTCGGTTTTCACACGTGGGTCTTTCATGATGCCGACTTTCTCAGGGCATTAACAGAATCCTCCTCCTCCTCCCAAACACTGTCATTCACGTAATCTTACCCCCCTCCGAGAGTCTGCTGGGAACCGGAGGAGAGGGAAGAGTAGCCCTGTTCCCAAAACTGCCGGGCCAAAAAAAACCTAAACCAGCAGCCACCGACAACAGAGGAACAACAATAGTGTTACACCAGCAATTGTGTGGCGTTTTTCCACAAAGGAGAAGGCGGCCTTACTTACTGGGAATATGTTATACAATACTCCTCGCTGTGAGGAAACCAAGTGGGGTTAGTGTGTGTGTGTGTGTGTGTGTGTGTGTGTGTGTGTGTGTGTGTGACACTCCTTGCCTGAGGGGTCAAATTCCCCAAATAATCTTCTCAGAGATTCAACCTCTACTGTATAATTGCTAGAACTGTTGCCTTTAACGCACAGAGAGCAGAATTGATGGAAGTGACAATAGAGTAATTAGCTAACTATTAAGCAGATGACTAGCAAGCGATATGTAAATCACAGTGTGTTAAAGTAACGAATAAGATGAGATAAGATAAGATAAAATTTAATTGATTGACTTAATTGGTATTTTGGGTCATTACAGCAGCAAATATTAAAGGGATACAGCAAGAATACAGTAAAGAGGGTATTAAACATAACACAGCCGAGACAATTTCAACACTAACATGTAATATAGGAAATATACAAATATAACATATATAAATAATATGAAATACACGACTGAAAAGTATGAGAAAAAGTATGGATTAGAGCAATATGAACATACTGAGACAAAGAAGACACAAATGCAAATACAGCATGAAAACACGCAAAAAAAAAAAAAAATGAAGATATGCCCAATCGATATCAAATGAATTGTGAGAACGTGAAGAAAAGGGAGAATTCACATCATGCAGAATGTGCGTGCTCATCTCAAGGCGCCGTCGGGCTTCTGTCTGGGCTGGTCAGACGTTAAGTTATGCGAGTGAACCAAAGTGGCGTCTGGTGAGATGTCAGTCGGCTCAGCGCTAGACTAGCCGGTCCCGTCCTGTCAGCCATTGTTCATACCCGGTAAGCTGACACCTAAAATACCATTGTCTTCTCATAATAGACCGCATTGTTCTAAAGTGTCCGGTTCAGTTACTTTGGAGGGAGGGTCCTGTCAGGGTTTGTCAACAACCTCGTGACAATGATGGTCCCGGTGTGTCCGACTGCAATGAAAATGACAAAAAAAAAAAAAAGGCGTTTTTTTCAAAGATGCTGAGACTGTCAGCATCAACAAGTCATCAGCGTGCAAATTGGATAAAGTGTTCCTCAGCAAATTTTTGATTTGAGAGCTGTTGGGTTCCACAGACATGGGTTATGTTGCTCAATACCTCAATATCTTTGAATTTAACCATTTTTCATGCCAAAAAAAAAAACTTAATATTGGAACAGCAGTTAGGGATGCAAAAACTCTCCACTGAAACCCAGGATAATATGATTAATACTAGTACTACTACAAATAATAAAACATGGATACTTGTATGGACTACTACTACTACTATGACTGACTACTATTACTACTACTACTACTGATAATAATAATAATGATACTATATATACTACTACTACTACTACTACTACTACTACTACTACTACTACTAATAATAATAATAATACTATATATCAGTGGTTCTCAACGGCGGGTCCAGGGACCACCAGGGGTCCTTGAGGGGGTTCCAGGGGGTCCCCAGCAAATTGATGAAGTGTTAAACTTCACCATTATTTCATTTACAAGAAGTTATAGAATGTAGAAGAAAGACTATTTTGATAATAGTTTCACTGTTATCTCTCTACCTGCAATACAGATAGTCATGGAATTCTGGACAGAATCATATCTGACAATAAAAACATTCTCAGATTTGGGTTCGAGAGACAAAATCTCATCAAATGGGGGTCTGCGGCCCTAATGTGGACTAAGTTAGGGGTCCTTGATATGAAAAAGGTTGAGAATTACTGCCATATATAATACTACTACTACTGCTTTACTGTTATGGGGGTAAATAGAATAGATCTTTGGAACAGTTTGGTACCGTTTTTATTTAAAAGAGAGAGTTTTTATCCCCCAGCAAAATTGGAAATAGTTAAATTTCTGTATAATTTAATTGACTGGAAATCGTCCCAATTAGAGAATGTACAAAAAATGATTATTATAATTAAACTAACAACTAAAACATTCCGATATGGCTTTTTGGGACTAAATCTGATCGAATTTGGGTGTTTGGGCTAATGTGGGTCTATTTGGGGGTCTGGGACATGAAAATATTTTAGAATTGGTGTATTTTAGAATCATGCTTATTGCCATTGTTATGCTTAAAGGGGCATTAAGTATTCTAAATGTTTTATCCACTTCTTTCGGCAGTAACAGGTGTCTCGCTCTCATGCCGTTGCCTGTAGGCCTAATGAGTGAGTTTTGAAAGCCAGAAATCTTAGCAGCCCCCACAGAAATATTATGGTCACTATTATGGTCATATGGAGGAGTAGAAATCTTACTCAATAAGACTAGCACCTTTACGTCTTTGGATACAGAAGAGGATTAGGGCCAGATGTGACAAATGTATTTGAGTTCTGAGTTTCAGAATCTCAGAATTCTGACTTTAAACTCAGAATTCTGACTTTAAACTCAGAATTCTGACTTTAAACTCAAATACATCTTTCACATGTGGCCCTAAACCTCTTCCGTACTTGGAATATCTTCCCATGCAGATCCCTTTATGGCTTCCTCTCTGGCCATTTATGCCTTCCTCTCTGACCTTTCTCCTTATTGCCATTCTCCACCCACCCTACCTCTCTTCCGCCGTACGCTGTCATCCCTCCCTCCCTTCATCTGTCTCCATTATTTCCAGTCAGAGGGTCAATGCTGTACTGATAACATCTGATAGTGAAGGATCACATGTCCAATGACAGGGGCCGCTCCTTGGCTGTGACCCTCCACTATCACAAGCTCTTGCCAGGAAGCGTTTATTGCCAGGCGTTTATGGCCTTTACCAGTAACAGTAAATCCCAGTCTGCACTTTATGATTGTTTGATTCATGTAAGCTAATTGCTATTGACCTATTAGAGAGGTTAGAGTTGACCTTGAGATCACAGGACCACACTGAAGTAGCACAGTACATGGGACAGCATTCACTTGGACACACTGCATACATGAATCCTGAAGGCCCCAGCAAATAACAACTAAAAATATCAACTAGGTTTGCTAATATGAGCAACCAGTGATGGATGGGTTTAAGGTTCGAGATAATGAAGCATAGGCATAATGAATGAAAAAAAATTTGAGTTGAGTGAAAAAAAGTAATCATCATCGACTATTTTCCAGCACTAATTCACTTTTATAACAGTTATCAACACAGTCATTGACAAATTTGCAAAGATGAAATTCCAGAAAAATGAATTTGTAAGGTTGGTGCAATATGGCAGATTTGCAAAAACAATAATATACACAATTCTGTAGCATAACAGTGGTGAACTGTAATTTTAGTTTGCTGATAAGTCATTATTTTTGTACTTTTAGACCTATAACATGGTTGGGTAGGGGGGTATCTGCCAATTTACTATACCTTTCCCTATTATTTACTGTAATTCCTAATTATACCATATTGTAATTTAGTTTGTTACTTCAGTGGAGGTTGGAACCAAACAAATGTATACAACTTCTAGGCTGATATGTATAGAAATTCAAATTAAAGTGCTAAATGTAAATGGTGAAATGATATGTAATTTTTTGAATTGATTTACATTTAGTAAATAAAATAACTTTTTAAAACAAATTAAAAGATGCAGATGCACGCTTCGTACACACACACACACACACACACACACACACACACACACACACACACACACACTTGCAGATGTATTCACTGGTACATTCTGGTCTTGCTTAGTATTTGTGATCCTCCATCTCTAAGAAATTGGTGGAAATGAAGGTTTACATTCACAGGAACTGCTTTGTTATCTGTCCCTAAATTAAGAGCTGTTTTAGGCTAACGTAGCCTTTATGTTTTTCTGCTCTCTCTACATGGAACTTACTGTAAAATTATTTAAAAATAATTTACTTAAAACTGCACTCTCTTGGCAAGTCCAAACTGATTACGAAGAAACTTGAAACAGACTGAATAAGGAGCTGTCTGTGTTTTATTTGGCCCCTTGTCCTGATGATCTGCTATTGTCTCACTTATGTAGCAAAATTTCATTCACCTCCTATGCAATTTTGATTTTATTTTTATTATATTATGTTGGTCTGCAACTTTTATGTTTGTCATGATTCTGTTTTCTTGTCTCGATATTCTTAATCTCTCTGGGCTGTAAAGGCTGGCCCTAGTGACCCATGTCTTACCTAACAACATTACTGATGCTTGCTGACGTCAGCTTTCGGTAAACTCGACTTCAATAAGATAAGCTGCCTACACGCCTATCGTAGGCCTGCCAATGCCACTCATCTGAACAGAAGAGTCTTCAGAAATGACCTAAACCATATGTGACCCTGGTGTTGAATATCTTGTATAGTGCAGTCTATTATATCAGAATCACATCATTTGGCCAAGAACATTTATATTCATGATGGACAAAACAAACAGACTATAGATGTAAAAGCTGTATGACAACGGGTATGAGGGTGAAGAGTGAACTATTTGCATTTTGTTGAATTAGTTTAAGGCAGAGGTTCTCAATTGTTTTTCAGCCAAGGACCCCTTACAAGACAGACCCCATACAAGACCCCCTCATTCTGATTTGTGATTTTGGGCTATATAAATAAAAATTTATTTGACTTGACATGTATGTCCCTTGGAATAATCTATTTTTTACACTTCTATAGTCTTAGTTATGTGAAAGAACAACACAAGAGAAATGTATTAGAATGATCTTAGATATGTATTAAAAATATTTGCACCATCTCAACACAGACTACCCACTACCCAACAATCAATCAGTTAGCTGCACTGTACCTAAACAAAATATCAAAGGGAAATCAAGTAAAGTGTCAATAAATCAATAAAATGTTTCACCCTTAGTTCATACGTAATGATTGATAAAAGTCTAATCATAAAATAAATGCAGGTTATAACAAACTGAACACATGCCTGCATTGCAATTGGACTCATTCAATTGAACAAATTTAGCAAATTTAGACAGTGACTTGATATCAGAAGACATGTCCTCAATTCATCGTCTGATGGTTTTTTCACGGACCCCCTGGCAGAGTGCCACGGACTCCTGGGGGTCCCCGGACCCCACTTTGAGAACCACTGGTTTAAGGTGCTCTTCAGTCATAGTTTTCTGTCCGTTTATAGGTTCTATGTATTTGACTTACACACTGGTCCTATAGATTCAGTCAGAAACTTAAGTTAGTTGGTGACTTCAGAGCAGTGTGATTCAGAGAAATGTTTATGCTCTTATTGGTCAAAGCTGTGCTAAATGCTACGTGTATGTGCGTGTGTGTGTGTGTGTGTGTGTGTGTGTGTGTGTGTGTGCTTTAGGGCTCCCAACCCCTCGAGTGATTGGCTGGAATTTCCCTTGGAATGCAAGACCTCCCGTCCAGGGGGTAAATATTGTTCGGGAAAATATTGATACTGTGCCTTGTTTCAAATGAGTCAGCTTGGCCTCCTCCTCCTCCTCCTCCTCCTCCTCCTGCCTAGAGAATACACACCAATCAGAGTGCCTGGATGGGTGAACACATATTTCATGCCAGGGGTTGAAACAGCAAAGCTCTGCGTTGCGTGACTGTCAAAGTTATTGTAGGTATTATGGAATATAGTGGCACATGGCTTTAATGTATATTGCTTATACAGTATACTGTGCAAGTAGTGTATCTCTCTCAGTGTATGTGAAAAAAGTTAAAAAGATCTCAAAATACAATCATATCAAGTTGGGATCTCTTTGTGTGTATGTGTGTGTGTGTGCATACTTGTTCATGTACATGTGTATGGATTCCGCCCCACATAGGTGCGTGGCAAGCCTGTTTACCTGCAGAAAATGAAAGTGCAGGAGGTGAGCTTAATAAGTGAC
>NW_027284695.1:5000-20000 GCF_046629955.1 Centroberyx affinis | reverse complement strand
AATTATTATTGCTATTTATTAACATAATGTTCAGAGAAGTTGTTGCATGCTGTTTTAGAAGTGACCTGCTAACTGAGTAATCTGCCTGCTGCTTCCCCCACCTGGACTCTGGAGTCTGGGTCTGGAGTCTGACTGATGGACTCTGTCTGATGGACTCTGTCTGATGGACTCTGTCTGATGGACTCTGTCTACAGAACCAAAGTGACATTCCTGCACTTTCCCATCAATAGAGAGATATTTTATTTTTTGGTTTATGTCTGACCTGTGAACAAGTGGCACTTTTTGCAATAAACTCAATTGAGTGGCATTTTTTGCTGGCATGTGACTTTTTTGTATTATATTTTGTTATAATTTCGTATCACATTGTCAATTTGATAATTTTTTTACAAAGTAGTTTGAACTACTTTTTCTAAGCAGCTGTAGTTAACCAAACTAGATTCCTCCCTGTAGCTTTGCTGTAGTTCAGTGTGAAGTAACTGGTAGCTTCCCCAACACTGTAAATAACTCTCCAATATTTCTCTGTGGTTTGTTTCAGCATCAGCAGGAAGGAGTGAGACACAAGACAAGAAAATGAGCGGCGGAAAGTTTTGACAATCCCAGAAAAGCATTTAGAAATCTGTTTATTATACTTTTCTGTGATTGGCAGCCGGCCTAACTCTACCTGACGCTCTGCAGTAAGCTCCGTCCATCTGGAGCGTCAGCAGGTAGAAAACAAACTGAGTTGTTTTCTTGGTAACAGACCGGTCTGCTTCCTGTCGGTTCAGTTCTGACGTCACAGAGAAACACCGCTCTGCTTCCTTCATCTTAGGAGGGACTGGGGGTTAAAGGCCTTGCTCATGGGCAGGTGTTACGCTGTGTGGTGTTCACTTCCCTCCCTCACTCACAGCACAGTGCGTCTAGCGGGGATTTGAACCGGCAACCCTCCGATCACACGCTCACTTCTCTAAACTCTTCTGAGCCGATTCGCCTGAATGAGACGAAATCCAAATAATCTCCCGGGGAATTGAACGGCGGCGGACATATGGCGCGACACATGGACACACACACACACACACACACACACACACACACACACACACACACACACACACGCACACAATGATTCAGCCTATTAGCAGATGAAGCGGGAGATTAGCTCGTTAGCCGCGTTCGGTGTGTTAGCTTAGTGAAGCTAGCGGCGGCTCCAGCAGATGTTCCAGCTTCTCACCGACAGACAGTCAGACCTGCCGACTCGACTCCATGTGCAGCTCAACACAGTCACTGACTAAGTGTTGATGAGCTGCAAAATACCTTTAGCTTAAGCACTCCCTTCTTTCAATACTTTTAAAGGTCAACAAACTGAAGGAAAAATTTCTCTCCCTGGAAGAAGAGATCCTGTATCTCAATGGGATCTTCCTGGCTAAATAAAGGATAAATAAAATAAACGAATAAAGTAGTAAAGCTGTGTGTGTTTTTAGAGTTTAGAGAAGAGTTTTACTATCTTTGAAACTGAAGATAAGACAGGTGAAGAACTCTGTAGTGAGGCCCGGGTCTCCAGGTTTCAAAGACAGAAAGACAGAATCGTCCACAGCCTGTCCTCTCTGCTCTGTCTGCCGACATGATCTCACAGAAGAAAACGTGAAATGATCTTTGGGACCCCGGATGAGTCAGGTCGGTTAAATTCTGTGCAAAAATAAATTATTAATTTTACATCTTTACTAGCCAGACGTCGCCTTCTCCTGCAGTGGAAGTCTTCTAACCCTACCTCTGTTTCACAGTGGCTCAAAGACACTGTGAATTCTTAAACTTGAGGAAACTAAATATACAATGAGAGGATATACTGATAAGTTTTTTCACAAATGGCAACCTTTTTTTTTATCATACTTTACAGTCTTGCAGGTCCTACTGGACTAAGGTTCTGGTTTGTTCGTAATTCTGTTAAATTACGTGTTGGCGGAGTGTAAAGTGTTAAAATTATGTTTTCCCAGCAGGAAACGGTTCCATGAAGGAGACACGACTATAAACAGGAAGCAGTGTCAGATTGAAGCAGCTCAGTGGCCGGTCAGGGCCTGGAGGTCAGGTGGGGGTCAGGTGGGGGTCAGGTGGAGGTCGGGTGGAGGTCGGGGTGTCAGCGACCGGGGTTTGATTCTCAGCGTTTTCAAAGGACATTTCAACAGTAAGTCACATTTTCATTTTAACGAGCGCTTTTCTTATTTAACCAACCAAACCATTTCCCTAACCTTAACCAAAGTCGTTTCAGTTGCCTAAACTTAACTGTTAACCGGCCTTTGGGACGTAGTTCAGTTGGTGGTGGAGAAACGTTATTTTCCCAGAATGCCATGTGTCCACAGCACGTAAATCGCCGCTTCTTTCGTGTTCATTTCACGTGTTTGTGTGACATCATGTCGGTCTAGGGCTGAACGGTTTTGAAAAAATATCTAATTGCGATTATTTTGACTGATATTGCAATTGCGATATGATATGTACGGAAGAGGATTAGGGCCACATGTGAAAAATTTATTTGAGTTCTGAGATTAAAGTCAGAATTCTGAGAATAAAGTCAGAATTCTGACTTTAAACTCAGAGCTCAAATACATTTTTCACATGTGGCCCTAATCCTCTTCTGTAGATATGTGATATTAGAGGGAATGATAATTTTTACATCAAATATTACATCTTCATCATATCACATATTCTCATTTTCATTGAAAAACGTATTAAAATGATTATGGTGTGATTTTTGCGGGGATCTGTACCAAACAAAGATGTTTTCTTCAGTCTGTAGAATATGATGTGTAGGCCAGGACATCTCTGCAGCACCACAATATTTACTTTAAAATGATATTTTGACACATTTCACCTTTAACAAATATTGTGCCTCCTGCGATTTGAAAATTGCAGTAGGCCATATTGCGATTTTCAATAAAATTTTGATTAATTGTTCAGCCCTATGTCGGTCTGTGTGTCTGTCTGTCTGTGTGTCTGTCTGTCTGTCTGTCGGTGTGTCTGTGTGTCTGTCTGTCTGTCTGTCTGTCTGTCTGTCTGTCTGTGTGTCTGTGTGTCTGTCTGTCTGTCTGTCTGTCTGTCTGTGTGTCTGTGTGTCTGTCTGTCTGTGTGTCTGTGTGTCTGTCTGTCTGTCTGTCTGTCTGTGTGTCTGTCTGTCTGTCTGTCTGTCTGTGTGTCTGTGTGTCTGTCTGTCTGTCTGTCTGTGTGTCTGTGTGTCTGTCTGTCTGTGTGTCTGTCTGTGTGTCTGTCTGTCTGTCTGTGTGTCTGTCTGTCTGTCTGTCTGTCTGTTTGTCTGTCTGTCTGTGTGTCTGTCTGTCTGTGTGTCTGTCTGTCTGTCTGTCTGTCTGTGTGTCTGTCTGTCTGTGTGTCTGTCTGTCTGTGTGTCTGTCTGTCTGTCTGTCTGTGTGTCTGTCTGTCTGTCTGTCTGTCTGTCTGTGGTCCTGCAGCCTGTCAGCTGACTCTGCTCCACAGTCTGCAGGACAAACTGCTGCATGCTCATCCTGTTGTCACATGAAGAGATTTTGATTCTGAGTCTGTGGTTTGTCTGTCGCTCAGGACGAGAATCTGAACTGCTGACAGAGACACAGAGACGAACACAGAGTTTCTAATGAACCACAACAAACACTTTAACACTTTCATCTGTCTCTCTGTAGTCTGTCTGTCTGTCTGTAGTCTGTCTCTCTGTAGTCTGTCTGTCTGTAGTCTGTCTGTCAGACATCAGACCGGTGGATGCAGAGGAGTTTTCAGTATCTGGATGTTTATTGTTTATTGTTTATTTGGATCCCCATTAGTTGTTACCAAGGAAACAGCTACTCTTCCTGGGGTCCATGTTAAGAACAGAAATGTATACACATGCTTTCACATACATGCATACATTAATACAATTACAGCAATAATCGGGTCCCACTCCACCCCAATTAAAACATATAAACAATACAAAAAACAAATACAATTTCAACAAAACCATGTGAAACTCTCTCTCTATAGGCTGCACACACACACACACTTATATACACATACATACACACACACACACGCACACATACTACATAACAAGCACTATCTATGACCATGTTTACCAAATACCTTGAGCTACCAATTTAACAAACTTGACAAATTTAACAAAACCAAAGTTTTTTTTAAAGTTTTTTTTTTAATCATTATTAATGGATGATCTCTCTTGTGTCTGTGTCTTGTCTGTGAGCATCTCCTCTGTCTGTGTCCCTCAGTCTGTACGGTCAGTGTCTCTCAGTGTGTTTTGTGGTAGAAGCAGGTGAGACTCTGATCTGCTGGGACAGACTGTGTGAGGACAGAAACTCCGCAGACAAAACCTCACGCTGTGTTTCCAAAGAAGTTATGATCAGAACTACAAACGCACAGAGCCTACCTTTCACAGTTTTCCCTGTGGATGTCACCAGAACGGAGCGGTAGATGCCATATAGATAATTTTGTCTCCACCATAACGCATAATTAGCGGCGGCAGCTCTAAGCGAAGCGTAATGAGGCTGGAGGTTCCTCTGTTTACTCCAGAATGCTAAAGCTCAGGCGAACCGATTCCCAGAAGGATAAATTATCCAAATCCCAGAGCCGGAGCCTGGAAAACAACGTTTCTCTGAGACCGGATCAAAGCGAGAGGAGGACCGCCTCGCCGCCTCTCCGCCTCTCCGCCTCTCCGCCTCTCCGCCTCGCCGCCTCGCTTTGAAACGTGTCGAGGTTCATCGTGGAAAACCTCCGTGAGCCGAGCCGAGAGCTTCAGCGTCAGACTCACTGAACATCTGAGCAGCTGAAAGAGACGCATCACCTTGATGTTTCACCAGGTTTTGCGGCCAAAGTTCAACTATATTGACCTTTGACCCCCAAACACGCTGACCTCTACCAGGCGTCCAATGGCATGCCGACATTTACAGGAGGTGGAAGTTTTGTAGGCGCCGGAGCACCAAGGAAAATAACTCCACATTAAAAACATGTTGGAACCTGGCCAAAAAGTCACAGGCAGGCAGATAATGTCTGAAAGGACATGGAAACCAGGTTAGAAAAATTATATTGCGTTATTATTGTAATTTTTGTTTTTGTTGTTTTATTTAATTTTTTTGTTGTTTTTGTTTTGGTTTCTCTCCTCCCGCATACCCAACTCCATTCAATTTTGTGTAATTGAGCGTATTTATTTTTATCTAACAGTTCTATTGAAACTTAATGTATATGTCACCATATTGTTATGCTCGTAGTTACTTTAATTTGAATTTTTTACACATGTAGTTTGGGTTATGGGTGGGAAACATGATGTGAGGGGAGGGAAGGAAAAAAAAATGAGAGACGAAACATCTGTAACTACATCTGTCCATTAAACTGAAGGTTAGAAACACTCTCTGGGTTTGATTTGATACGAGTTCATTTGATTTCATTTGATTTTGATTTTCTGGTCTCCGTAGAGAAATTTGTCTTGGACCATCGGGGTTCAATTCCCCATGTAGTTCCAGTTCTCTGTGTAATGACATACACACACACACACACACACCACACACACACACATGCAGACCTTATTGTGAGTTGTTAATTATTTAATTGAAATGTTTCTGAAAGCACTTTGGGACACATCTGCTCAGTGAAAGGCTTTTTAATAATTAAAGTTTCAGTCGCACTTTATCTGTAAAGAGCTGATACAATACAGTGTTAGGGTTAGAGAGAGAGAGAGAGAGAGTGAGAGAGAGAGTGAGAGAGAGAGAGAGAGAGTGAGAGAGAGAGAGTGAGAGAGACAGAGAGAGAGACAGTGAGAGAGAGAGAGTGAGAGAGAGAGAGAGACATTCGAGCCAGCTGAGCCACCAGACTGATTGATTAATTGACTGCCAGACTAACTGACTGAACAAACAAGCAAATTTGGCAGGCTTTACACACACACACACACACACACACACACACACACACACACACACACACACACACACACACACACACACACACAGACGGAGGCTGAGCACTGACAGATGTGACGGGACGACCTGCGCTCCGAACCGTCGCCTCTCCACCGCTTCAGCTTCACATCTGCAGAGCGCCGAGATCTACCAGGGAGCCTGAACGCACCGTGGAGGAGAAGACACTCGAGAAACCACTCGGAAAATGACTCGGGCGACGAGGCTCTGTCTCAGCAGGAAGTCATCCTGTCTCAGTGTGAGACCAAGTCAACTTCACTGGAGTCCCAAGTCAGTCTCAAGTCTTGAGCCACAAGTCTCAAGTCAAGTCCCAAGTCTAAATGTAGATTTCCAAGTCAAGTCCAAGTCATTAATGTCAAGTCCCAAGTCTAAATGTATCCACACAACGTTTCTCCACAACTGACTGCTGTCCGCCCTCTTCCTCCATATCTCATTAATATTCAAATAAGCCCTCCCACTGACGCTTCCCGCCCAAACTTTGTGTTTCATTCAGAAAAACGTGAATAAAACACAAAGCAGCTCACGCTCTCTGTGACACTTCATGAGGACTTTAATCGTTTTGCCTCTTCATTGAAACACTCAAAACGCTCTTCCCATCTTTTCGTTCCAGCCTTCTGCCCCCCCCCACAGTGTGATAGATTTGCAGACAGGTGGACAGCAGGCTCCAGCCCCCCCCCCCCCCTGACCCGCGGGCCCGACCTTCAGCTCCTCCTCCCGGGGCGATGACCGGCCTTCTGTCCCCCTGCTGGTCAGGTCAGGAGGGCTTCTGCCACCCGCCTCCGCCAAGCTGTCGCCCGGCCGCACACTCATTTACACCTCCATCTCTCCCTCTCTCCCTCTCTCCCTCTCTCCATCTCTCCCTCTCTCCATCTCTCTCTCCTCCCTATCTCTCTTTCTCTCCATTTCACATTTTAGAGCTTTAGCTGCATCTTACACTGAGCTAGTGGGCAGCAGCTCAGCGTTTCTCTGAACTCTGCAGTGTTTCCTCCTTCAGTTCAGTTGGTTTGTCCAGGTGAACGATGACCTTTGACCTCCGGTGGCACCAAATAACGGCAGCGAGAGTCTCGGTCCTCTAACAAGAGAACTGACACTCCAACTACAGGAAACCGCCCCGAAACACAAGGGATTATGGGTAGAAGGAGACGGAAAGCCTAGCAGAACAAAATGAAGTCTGGCCTGATGCTCATATTCAGCTGTTTTCTTCTTCATGTGTTGTGAACTGGTGTGAACACCACAGAAGAAGAGACAGACAACCCTAACCCATCATCATAGAAAATCCTGACTGTCCCTCATATCGACCCCCTTGTTTGTATTGTTCATGTGTTCTGAACTAATTCCGGTATTTCCTACAGCACTTGAAGGCATCACAACAGTAGTTATTAGTTGGACCCATGATGCTGCTGCAGGCCGATGTTAAACTGATGTTACTTGATGTGTCACATAAATGAATCAGTTTGTGGCGTTTGGTTCCATCTGCTTCAAGGGACTTTTTTTTTTTTTTTTTGTTCGGCTCCTTTTCCATCTGTCCATGTGTTTGGATATATCAGAAAGACAAATTTCCTGCTTGGAAATTTCACATGAACAGAAAAGTCAAAAACGTTTCCGAGTTATGACACAATAATAACCTTTAACCTTTTCAACATGGCGGAAAAGATTACGTTTTGACAAAATAATATCGCTTAAAATCTACTTTCTCACACTCCTGATACACACTCTCTCTCTCTCTCTCTCTCTCTCTCTCTCTCTCTCTCTCTCTCTCTCTCTCTCTCTCTCTCCTTCTTCTCACAAACAAACTGGCAGCTTTGCAGCAGCAAGAAGCAGCGAAATAAGAAAAACAGCATGTGAAAGCAGCGCTGCAGTCAGACTTTCCCACCAGCAAGTGAACGCACCATAAATCACGATTAACACACAGTCAGGTAATGAAGTCGGAAAGTCAGAGAAAATTTTCCCAAACGAGTTTACGGGTTTTGACACAAGAAGCAGCGAAATAAAGAAAACAGCCTGTGAAAGCAGCCAGGCGGCGTGGAGCTTGAAGCTCCGCCTCCTTCCTGTGTGCAGTTGGCGTGTTCTCCCCGTGTTTCCTGGGTTTCCTCCCACACGCCACACACATGCAGCTCAGGTGGATTGAAGACTCTAAATTGTCCGTAGGCATGAGTGTGTTTGTGTGTAGTATGGTCTATGATGTATATGATGCAGTAAACAATGCATATGAAGTATGTATATGATGTAGTATAGGATGTATATACTGTATATGTAGTATGTAGTGTCAACACGGTCTCACGGCAGTTCGTGAAATAGTCCCGAAAATTTAATATATATTATACATAAAATTATATATATCTATTGATTTGTGTTCATGGACACCATTTTTCAATTTTTTTCGTGAAATGAACACGACCTAAAAAACGTTCCTCCACCACGAATTTGAAAACTTAAGTTTTGGCAACTAAAACAACTTGTGTTATGGTTAGAGAAATGGTTTGGTCAGGGTTAAATAAGAAAAACGTTAAATAAATGTAAATATGGCTTATGGTTGAAATGTACTTTGAACACGCTGGAAATCGAACCCCGGTCGTCACCATAGAAGACAAACGTATGAAACCCTAACTCTAACCATACACCCATCCCCCCCCCCGACCACAACACCAAATGGCCACTGTTTTATTTCAATGTCACACTACTTCCTGAGTCCCGACTGACAGAAAAAAATATTTGTTGTAGGCATGAAAGATACTTCCAATTGAAATACATTAGTTTGAAGTGTCACGAAAAAAATGGAAAAATCGTGTCCATGTCCACGAATCAATAGATTAAATTTTGTGACTATTTCACGAACTGCCATGAGACCGTGTTGGTAGTGTATATATGATGTAGTATGTACAGTATATGACATGTACTGTATATAATGCCATGTAAAGCCCCCATCACTTGCTTGTGATAAAGGACTTTATAAATAACCAGACTAGTCTAGATGCCAGACTTTCCCAGCAGCAAGTGAACAGGCTGTAAGTCAGTCTGTCAGTTTGTGTAAAGTTCCATCAGAACATTTCATCTTGTTGCTGCTTTGCTGCTGTGGGGATCGAACCTGTGACCTTTCAGCTACGGGACGGTCTGTCCTGGTCTGTTACTCTGCCCCCCCCCGTCCCCCCCGTCCCCCCCCCCCCCGTAGAGAACAGTTAAATAATCTCCTCGCCCAGAGCCAGCTGTAATCCTGTGACATAACATCGGCTGCTAATTGCCTCCTGCGGTGTTTCTTCACAGACTGAGAATCTAAACCAGCTGGATGAAACCCCCCCCCCACCACCACCACCACACACACACACACACACACACACACACACACAGCTAACCGAGGCCTGCAAAATAAAGATTTCCAAACAGTTTGATGAAATATTGATGAGGTATTGATCAGTGGAAGCAGCGGACGCCTTGATCTCGCTCACTGGCCGTTTTACTCAGCAGGAAGTTTTCAGGAGGAGGAACAAACATCTGCTTTCCTCCTCATGTCTCCTCTGCCGGGGGGAAAACCTCCAGTCTCCAAAACATCAGCTGAGCTCTCTGAGCCGGGGGAGCAGCCGGAGGTTCAGGGCAAACTTTCCAGAAGAGCCGAAACACAAAGAAGACCCGACTTTGATCAACTGTAAATATCTTCTGATATTGATAATGACATCACAAAAATACACAAATACAGAGATACTGAACAGATCTCCTCACGAGCTTTTACTTGATATATTGTATATATCTCATTTTCGCCCAAAATGCCAGTTTGGCCCTTCAGGCTCCAGGTCCTCCCACTTTTCAGGAGGTAAGAAACACAGACTGAGCAGCAGGAATATCTGAGTTTATTCACTGAGGTTTTGAAGAGTTTCATAAGGACGAGGGTGGTAGAATTATGTCGACCAATAGAGAAGCATGTAATCCTTCAGTTTAAGGTAAAACAGGAAAATCACCCAAATTGGAGTTACAAGGTTTGTTTGTTGAAACGTAACACAGATTGTTCTGTCTGAAACTACACAGTGATTTATTAGAAAAGACAAAATCTGTTTAAGATTATAGAGAAGTGAAAGCTCTGCATGTGAAATATTAAACTTCACATCATCTGAATCCTTCAGTCTGAGGATTCAGGTTCAGGTTCAGGATGTGAAGTGTGAGAAAACTCAGATATTCATCTGATGTCTCCCCAGTTTGGTCTGGTTCAGGCTGCAGGAGGCGTGTCAGGGAAGACCGGGTCCAGACCGCCTTCACGCCGGGTCACATGACCACATATTGCTGCGAGGCGCGACTCGCTGTGGGAGAGCGTTCACCAGCAGCTCTCCAGACTCGCTGCCGGAGAAACTTTCTTCCAGACTGTCGCAGTAAACAGAGTCCAGTCCTTTAGGCTTCAGAAAGGGCAAAACGTGTCCATAAATGTCCATAAATGTCTCCATACAGCTTCAGCATATTCCAAGTCTTCTCCTCGTTCCCAAACCTCATGAGATCCTGCAGCCACAGACGTCTCGCTCTGTTTCACACAAACTTCTTGAGGTTTGGGAACACGGAAGCTGAATACGATGGAGGAAGACTCGATTTGCGTTAAATATTTGATCATTTTTTTATTTATTTTTTTTCGACTCACAGAGTGATCGCATTGCGTCAGAAGACTTGGATTATCCTGAAGCCGTATGGAGACATTTATGGACATTTTTTGTCCTTTCTGAAGCCTGAAGGACTGGACTGTGTTTACTGCAGCTGTTTGGAAGAAAGCTTCTCCAGCAGCGAGTCTGGAGAACTGCTGATGAGCTGCAGGAAGAAAAAACTCTCATCTGATTGGTACTGGCAGGAGGATCAGCAGATATTGACTGGATTTAAATTTTTGGGGTGAACTACTTTATTTTCCGGCAATTTCCTAATAATTTCCCAGAAAGGAACTGTTTATTTCTTAGGAAGTTTCCTGGAAAGAAGCATGAAGTGATGTTCTAGTTATCGGGAAAATAGAGAAAGAGTTGAATGGCAGTTGGTAAGTTCCTCCGATTTCTTCTGTTGTTTCCAAGGCAGAACCATGAAATTATGTAGCAGTTATATAGAAACTATATCAGAATAATGACTTCATCATTTATGTTGTATTTTACTTGATTTTATGCATTCTATGTACTCTATTTTTTAACTTTACTATTATTATCAAGTGGGTTTTATTTTCCATCTTATGTTATGCATTCCTCATTTTTATCTTATTTTTACTATTATTATCAAGTGGGTTTTATTCTCCATCTTATTTTACATTAATTATGGCATTCTATCCCTGTTTTTATGCTCATTCTATGTCTATTTTCACGTGAAGATGCATTTTATGTATTCTATTCTCACCTTTATCTTATTTTCACTATTATTATCAAGTTTTATGTGAAGTACTTGGTGCATGTAATTTCTTTGTTGTAAAGCACTTTGAGCTGCATTTCTTGTATGAAAGGTGCTATACAAATAAAGTTTATTATTATTATATATATATATATATATATAATTATTATTATTATAAACTATATAAACGATAAATTTCATTTGTTTATAGTTTTGCAGTTCTCTCCAGGAAACTTCTTAGAAATGTTCAGTATCTGATGACAGAGCTGCTGCTTCACTTCCTGCTTCTTTCAGGAAACTTCCAGAGAAATGAACAGTTCCTTTCTAGGAAATGATTAGGATTATTACCCAGGGGAAGTGGACTGAGCTTCACAGGTTCACACTGGGAGCTGACCAGTGAAACCAGTCTGCTGCTGGAGACACCGAGCCGTCCAGTGAGGTGTCTTGCTCAAGGGAACTTCAGTGTTTTCTGAGTCAGTGGAGAGAGGCAGTTCATCACTTTCCTGCTGAGTTTCTCTCTTTCTGTCCTCAACTCTGTTCTCAGTAAAGATGGAAATATGTCACTGTGTGAATTAGTTAATATTCCTGTTAAATATATCAGTCAATATATATCAATATGAGAAATGAGTCATGATCCATTTGGAAAACATGAAAAACTCAGTGTGGATTATTGTTGAAATTATTTTCCAGTTTAAGACCTTTGACGACTGACTAGTAACACTGAACATGACAGTTCTACATTTGAAATACTGTATAGAACAATAAAGATTCTTTATATATACATATATATATGTATGTCCAAAATACAGCATTTTGGAATGAAATCCTTCATAGGTGAATTTGTCTTCTATTTCTATTTTCCAAAGCAATATACTTTCTATTGATTATGATTCTTTAGAGGGGTTTTTTTACCCATACTATGCTTGATAACAGCCAGTCCACATGGAGATTACACTCATTTCTTACATAATAATATTGTAGCATAAGTGCAAAAAAATACCCTTTCACTCTCAGTGCATCGTCACATTCACACCAAATAAAAATAAAAAACTGTTTCAAGCGGCATCTCGTCTGATAACATGAACATAAACATTTCATGACCGATCAGCAGCCTGTCATGGATCAAACCATATTACTGCACCAAGAGCCTCAGAAACAAGTCTGCTCACGTTTCACTGACCAGTAACACCAAATCAACAACAACAACAAAAGACAACAACAAAAGACAACAGAACCAGAACTCCAGATCCAGAATAAATGAACACAACCAACACAAAACAGACAGGTTCTACATCACACACACACACCAGAATTCATCGTCTATCCATCACAGTATCACACTAAAGACAGTTTCTGCATCAGAACACTGAACCAGTCTGGAGTCAAATCAACCTGCTTGTCTTTCAGCATCAACTCAAAAGCAGAAACTAAACTCAGATCCTGTGGAACCAGCAGCAGAACCACAGAGCGGTTGGCACTTCTCCTGTTGTGTCAGATAAAACGCAGCTATTTGAATCTCTGTTGCGCTGTGATAATAACAAAGACTCCAATACCCACAATGCCTTGCGGGGAAATCAAGGAACTCCCGCTGTGGAAATCTGTTCATTGCTGCTATAGCGGCTAGATTATTTCTGACGAGTGTGAGTATTTATGCTCACAGTCTGGATATTTGAAATAGATAAATAGGTTAAAAAAAAAATAAACAAACAAATAAATAAAGCCCTGTCTCCCCGTCATTCATGTGGAACCTCCTCATGTTTGCAGGCGTGTTGGTTTCAGCACGCATCAGGCTGCAGCGCGTTCTGCCTTCCCGCCACATCCAGACTAACGGGTAATGACAGCTGCCAGCGAGGGGGGGGGGGGGGGTGGAGAAGGAGAGAGAGAGAGAGAGAGAGAGAAGGAGAGAGAGAGAGAGAGGGAGAGGGAGACGGTGAGTGTGTGTGTATTGCGGAGGTGGGGGTGGGGTTTGGGGGGCTGTGGGTGACGCTGGTGTAGCAGGAGGATTAAGCGTTGTGAAATCTGGAGGCGGTAAACAAACCGTCTGATTCCCAGCTTGTTTTTCACCGTGTGAACGCACCGTGACACAAACCAGAAACAACCACAGGCTTAAACTGTGGTTTAACTCTGTGTTTAACTCTGTGGTTTAACTCTATGGTTTAACTCTATGGTTTAACTCTGTGTTTAACTCTGTGGTTTAACTCTATGATTTAACTCTGTGTTTAACTCTGTGGTTTAACTCTATGGTTTAACTCTATGATTTAACTCTGTGTTTAACTCTGTGGTTTAACTCTATAATTTAAGTCTATGGTTTAACTCTGTGTTTAACTCTGTGGTTTAACTCTATGATTTAACTCTGTGTTTAACTCTGTGGTTTAACTCTATAATTTAAGTCTATGGTTTAACTCTGTGTTTAACTCTGTGGTTTAACTCTATGATTTAACTCTATGGTTTAACTCTGTGGTTTAACTCTATGATTTAACTCTGTGATTTAACTCTGTGGTTTAACTCTATGGTTTAACTCTGTGGTTTAACTCTATGATTTAACTCTATGGTTTAACTCTGTGGTTTAACTCTGTGGTTTAACTCTATGGTTTAAATCTGTGTTTAACTCTGTGATTTAACTCTATGGTTTAACTCTGGTTTAACTCTATGGTTTAACTCTGTGGTTTAACTCTATGGTTTAAGTCTATGGTTTAACTCTGTGTTTGACTCTATGATTTAACTCTGTGGTTTAACACTGTGGTTTAACTCTGTGTTTAACTCTATGGTTTAACTCTATGGTTTAACTCTTTGGTTTAACTCTATGATTTAACTCTATGGTTTAACTCTGGTTTAACTCTGTGGTTTAACTCTATGGTTTAACTCTGGTTTAACTCTATGATTTAACTCTGTGGTTTAACACTGTGGTTTAACTCTGTGGTTTAACTCTATGGTTTAACTCTGTGGTTTAACTCTATGGTTTAACTCTGTGGTTTAACTCTGTGGTTTGACTCTGTGGTTTAACTCTATGGTTTAACTCTATGGTTTAACTCTGTAGTTTAACTCTATGGTTTAACCATACAGTACCAGTTAACAGAGTGATACTGGTATGACAGCACCACAGTCATACTGGGACCAGTATGGAGCAGTATGGACCAGTATGGCTGCATGGAAAAACCCAGCAGTATCAAGTGCCACCAATACTAAATATAGGTCAGTGTTACAGAGCAGAGAGCAACTGACTGACTGACTGACTGACAGGGAGCAATCAAGTTCAGTTCAGTTCAGTTCAGTTCAGTCAGTTCAGTTCAGTTCAGCTCAGCTCAGCTCAGCTCAGCCCAGCTCAGCTCAGCTCAGCTCAGCTCAGGCAGTTCAGTTCAGTTCAGTTCAGTCAGTTCAGCTCAGCTCAGTCAGTTCAGTTCAGTTCAGCTCAGTCAGTTCAGTTCAGTTCAGTTCTGCTCAGTCAGTTCAGTTCAGCTCAGTCAGTTCAGTCAGTTCAGTTCAGTCACTTCAGTCAGTTCAGTTCAGTCAGTTCAATCACTTCAGTTCAGGCAGTTCAGTTCAGTCAGTTCAGATCAGTCAGTCAGTTCAATCAGTTCAGTCAGTTCAAATCAATTCAGTTCAGTTCAGTTCAGTCAGTTCAGATCAGTCAGTCAGTTCAATCACTTCAGTCAGTTCAAATCAATTCAGTTCAGTTCAGCTCAGTCAGTTCAATCACTTCAGTTCAGGCAGTTCAGTTCAGTCAGTTCAGATCAGTCAGTCAGTTCAATCAGTT
>NW_027284694.1:0-22826 GCF_046629955.1 Centroberyx affinis | reverse complement strand
TTGTCCAATTTAAAAGTGCTGTGAAATCATACATATTTAAAAACCTGAAACTGAAATTTTATATCAAAGAGTGTATGTAGTTTTTTTTCTTTCATTATTGTTATTGGCTTCAGTATTACTTTATTCTTTGGTTGATAGTATAAGAAATGTAGATTGTTAACTCCGCCAACAGAGTTGGATGGTGGTTATGTTTTCACCCTGTTCTTTGATTTGAAGATTTGGTGTTTGAGGTGTCTGTGAACATAAGACTCCTATGCGAAATTTGTATTTACAGATTGCATTTGTGTTCAATGGTTTGTCAGTATATTCAGTGTATGAAGAAAACCAGAAATCATTAGATGTTTAGCAAATGTCTTTGAGGTAGTGATCACTGTTCATTTGCAGTTCGTAACCACAGTTAACAGAAATGGATTTAAGCAATCGAGAAAAACTGTGCAGTATTGAGTATTGTAGAGTATCGAGTATCCAGTTGTAAAGTATGTAGTATAGAGATTTCAATTGTATTTGTAATTTAGCAAATTGCTCTCCACTTGAATTTTGTTTGTTAGGGTTTTGAACTTGAACAATTTTGCAAACATTTGCAAAATGGGCTGCAAAAGTCAGACAGTTTTGCTGGTGGTTGAGTTCGAGTGAGAAATGAATTCAAGAATTTTGAAAATTGGGTTTGCTGAATGCATTTTGTGTCAAAGCAATGAAAAAATCCTTCACAGTTCGGTCCACATTGGAGTGCTGCTGTGCTAACTGCGTGAAGAGTGTTGAAATACTGAACCGAGTATCGAGAAACGCTTATAAAAAAAAACTGTAAAAGAAACAAATGTAGGCTATCGTTTGAATATTTTTAAACAGCCCTTGTGTGAGAAGAAGTCACATTATGTAATCACAGCCGAATGACTACTCTAGTAGTGCAGCAGGCCCACAAAAAAAGCAACTTGCCCTCAGATCGCTCCGTGCCGGATGCAGTAGGTGTGAGTATTCCTGTAGGTGAAGTTATCCTTTGCTGTCAGTGTGATCTGGGCAGCCTGATCTGACCGGTTGTTATTAGAGCGATACTGATTCCCCGCCCCCCCCCCCCTCCCCTCCCCCCCGACTCCCTCGGCTGCTTTTCCTATTAAAACTCTACCGTTGGCTGCTGCCGTTGTGAAGTGTCCTTGAACGCGGGCTCTCCATTTTGCAAAGCGCATATTCTAGATAACAGGCTCCAGTGTGTGGGAGAAGCCGATGGGAATCAAACTCCCCTGGTGTGGAGAAGCAGCTGACACACTGTGTACTGTAGCTACAGTAGATCAGAGAGCACAGCAGCTGTCAGAATATGTGTGTGTGTGTGTGTGTGTGAGTATGAGCGAGTGTGTGTACACGTGTTCATTGTTTGTGTGCATTTGCATATGCATGTGTGTGTCCTTTTGTGCGTGTGCACGTGTATTCATTGTGTGATTGTGTGCATTTGAATATGCATGTGTGTGCATGCATTATGTGTGTGCATGTCCATGAATGCAAGTGATTGTGTCAGCATGTGAGTGTGTGTGTGTGTGCGTGTTTGTGTGCACCAATGCATGCGTGTGTATGTGCACACACATATCTTGTGTGTGCATGTGTATAGACCTGTGTGTACATGATTGTGCACACATTTCTCTGTGTGTGTGTGTGTGTGCATTCATATCTGCATACAGTATATGTTTATGTGTATGCATCTGTGTTTGTGTGCATCTGTGCATGAATGCATGTATGTGCATCTGTCTGTGTGTATCAATGCTTGTGTGAGTGTGTGGGCCTATGTGGGTGTGGGTGTGTGTGTATCTATGCCTGCGTAGGTGTGTGTGCCTGTGTGTGTGTGTGTGTGTGTGTCCAGGGATGGTTTACGCAGCGGAATCAGGTGTGGTAACGGTGATAGATGAAGGAGAGGAGCGAAGCAGCTGGCAAGGGAGATTTGAGGTGACAGCCAATTTAACTCAATATACCTCCACCACACACACACACACACACACGCACACACGCACACACACACACGAAACAAGCGCACAGCAGACCAATACAGGCAAACAGTTAGGACATCACATACTTTTTGCATGCATGCTGCCATGGGTACACACACACACACACACACACACACTGGTTATGTAACCCATGTTTACCTCTCTATGTGAAAGTGAAGGTGTCTCCACAGTATACAGATGTCAGCCGTCAGAGCTTGTGTTGCTCTATTCTACACCGATCGCTGTTCTAACACAATGTCTGCTCTATCTATTGCTGTACAATGGGTGGTCCGCTTCTCTGCACACACACACACACACACACGGCACCTTATTATGTGAAGCTAATGCACCATGGGACAGATCACTGTGTGAGTCACAAGTACTTTCATGATGGCCGAGAGAGAACAAGAGAGAGAGAGAGAGAACAAGAGAGAGAGAGAGAGGGAGAGAGAGAGAGGGAGAGAGCAATTACACTGTTAAAAACACAGCAACACATGCTTTCATATTACAGTGCATCTGTATGTGTGTTCAGCAGTTTAAGATACGTTTGGATAGTGTATTCGTGTATTTAGGAGGCATACATTGTTAACTCACTTTTTCATTTTAACAAGGAATACTTACTATAACAAGGAATACTTAAATTAAAGTAATTGGCCTGCAAAAAACAAACCAGAAATACCCCAAAACAAAACATGAAGTGACAAAGTTTGATTATTATATGCTGTATGTGCAACATGAAACTAATACATGTGTGCAAAATGTGTATGTTGTGCTGACATTTTGTTAAAATGTAAACATGACACAGTATAGAATAGAAAATAATAGAATAGAGCAGTGGTTCTCAACGTGTGGTCCGGGGACCACCAGGGGTCCTTGAGGGGGTTCCAGGGGGTCCCCAGCAAATTGATAAATTCTTAAACTTCACCATTATTTCATTTACAAGAAGTTAACACAATTAGCGAATGTAGAATAATGACTGTTTTGATCATAGTTTCTCTGTTACCTCTCTACCTACAATACAGATAGTCATGAAATTCTGGACAAAATCATATCTAACGATAAAAATACTGTCCGAAAGACAAAAACTCATCAAATGGGGCTCCAATGTGGACTAAATTAGGGGTCCTTGATATGAAAAAGGTTGAGAATCACTGGAATAGAGTATACTAGAGTATAATAGAAGAGAGCAGAGTAGAATAGAATAGAATACAGTACAATAAATAATAAGTAGTCGAAATGTCAACAGCATCCAGTTGACGAAGTGTGCTGAAAAAAATTAACATACATTTTGGGTTGAGTCATTTATTTTTTTGGAACACTGCTTCCCTGACAGTGGATTGAGCTAAAAATAAAAACCGTTATTATGATGTCAAGTCGGACAACAAAGAACAGCACCACAGGGAGGTCCGTTCACTGGGCGCATTGTTACATTACGACAGTGAATTAGAGGTTCAAGCTGCGTTCAAGTCACATCGGAGAAGAAGCGGTAGAACGGGATGACATCTGCTACAACATAATGTTTAAAATCAACCCAAGAGCTTCCCCACCAGGAGACCGACGGGAATGTTTCTCGCAGGTGGCGGTAGTTAGAAGTAGCCGGTTTCAATTCTGGAATTCTGGGCCGAATGTATCTCGAGGTTAGAGGGAGGCAAAGGTCAGCGTCGTAACCGGCGGGGGCGAGTGACACTCCAGATGATTTAGACTATTTTGGACCGTGCACGCATCCCCAGACAGGACGGCGAAAGCAAAACCTGTCACCGACTTCAGCCTGAGAGAGGGCTAGAGGCCGGAGCGATGGTTCATCCGGGGTGAAGAACCCTCCGAGAGGCCCCCCAGCAGACCGAGTGACCGGCACCGACGTCAGCGCTGCCCTCCCGTAAAAATAAACCCGTCCGCCCCCTTTATCATAGCAACAATTCCCCTCCATCCATCCATCCGTCCGCCCACCCTGCCCCCCCCCCCACGCGAGCCCCGCTGAGAGCTCCTCTTCCTGCCCACTCCATCCCGGGCTCGAGCACCGCGGGGACGCACATATAGGCCCGAATCGCGATGGAGTGTCACTCGTCTACCGCCGCTTTACGACGCTGACTCTTGCCCCCTCTCTCCAGACCCGGGCCGGCTTTTGAGCCCGGAGAAACGTTCGGCCCAGAATAGCAACCGGCTCCTCCCGCCTGAACCTCCTAATTCGCTTGTTGTGATATAACGGCTGAACAAAGTGAATGGAGCCAGCCTGTGGTGCTTTTGCTTGTCTTTGTCGTCCAGCGGTTTCCCTCTCTGTCGTCTGTTAGTGAAGCTCCACTTGCAGAGGACCATCGCCTCCTATAGTTTATCTAGGTCGCTCTTTTATTAGAGGCGGTTGAATAGCCTAATACTTTGAGCGAAATTTATCAGGACTGTAATTGGGCGGGGGAGACGTTTTAACGGCAGGTACATCTTATGACTTGTGCCTTATTTTTTACTACATGCTGTCAGAGGTAATGGATAGGAAACCGAGTTTAATTGGCAGTTTGGGGTCCTCGTCTTGCAGGACGCAGGGGTTTGTAAAGAGCTGAGGTAAACACTTTGTGTTGCCTGTGGTTTGATAATGGGCCGTAATTCAGCACATAATTAGCGCCGTAATCTTCCTCCCCTCTGTTACCGAGTTTGCTGCTTGTCACTGCATTATAAAAACCCATAACTGTAGGTGGTAGAGCAGGGATGTAATAGTTTTACGAGGCTCTTGACCTCTCCGAGAACAACTACCGTATACTACCTTTAAAAGTAATAATCCGCGAGGTGTTCACATGAATAAATGCCCAATTTTGATAGAACACAGTGGTTCTCAACCATCGATATGCTATCGAGCTGATCTAGCACACCTGCTATCGAGGTGTGCTAGATCAGCTGCTGTAGTGTTTGGTTAGAATGATGTGACGACCCTCCCACTCTCCTGGCTGTGTGTCTTGCAGGAGCCTGGTGGGTGGGGTCGTCGTTTAGGCTGATTGAGGGCACCTGGGCCCGGTGTACTCCTTGGGCTTTAAAAGCCTTCAGACCATTCAGTGTCTCTCTCCCTCCTCACCTATGCACACCTTTTGTTCGGTTCTTTTGGTTTGATGTAGTTTTTTCCCTTAGTTTTAGTTAATAAATCATTGTTTAACTTTTACTTTGGCGTATGTCTCCCCTTCTTTGTTACTTCCTTGAGCTGGGTTGTAACAATGAAAACTTGCAGACTCTTGGGCCTCGATGGCACATGCTTGAGAACCTGTGATATAACTCAATAGTGATTCAACCTATAACCAGTTTCTGTTCTAAACACCCGGTCTCTGGTATAGCTCTTTCCTGGGAAGTGATGCATTTTATGTTTCCGGTTTGGAAGAAACAGAAGAACAACTGGGTATTTAGCATGAGTAGCGATAGCCACCATGGCTGAACAGACAAAGAGAAGAGCGCCTGGTGATGACACCGGTTCAATTCCCAACTCATGACAAGAAGTTTTTACTGGGAGTGAAGTTTTCATTTTCAGCTAAAGTTTTCTTTATCCATGACCAAAACCTTACCATAACCTTAACCAAAGTTGTTTTGCTTGCCTAAACTTTAGCTACCATTAACCATTAGCTAACATGAAAATGTTGTGTCCAATTCCAGCTAAAGTTTTCTTTAACCATGACCAAAACCTTACCATAACTTTAACCAAAGTTGTTTTACTTGCCTAAACATAGCTACCAGTCACATAATCCTTTCATGGTGGAGGAACGTAATCTTCACATTATTCATGTCCACAACATGTACAGTAAATCTGCATTTCAGAGTTTGTGCTCATTTCACAAAATATTATAAGACTGTGTTGTGAAGTGGAGAGTGCTACTCATTCATCCTCCTTGCCCAGATTATCCCAGCTGGTCTGGCTATTCAAACCTAAAACCCTCTGGGTACAAGACTGTTTCTCTATATGACCAACCCCATTTATATTCTTAAGCAGTCTTAGGTTTGGCAGCTTAAGTCAGACGTGATCCTTAACAGACCTGGAAGTATCTGACTCCTGCAGCTCTTACTATATTTCACATCCTTCTTTGAGACGATAGAGCCAAGAGTTAAACTATCTATAATTACTTCGTCTTAGAGACTGATCACCTGTCACAGCAGCTTTCCATCATCCCACCTCAGACCTTTCCAAACAGAATAGACGGGGCCGTCAAAGTAAATGGAAAACTTTTCATGTCCCATCAAAAAGCTGTTGTGCCTCCGTAATGGTGACATATCTGTGAGAGCAGAGGGACGAGTATCATCCATCACAGATATAGTCAGTGCAGAGGAGGCAACCAGACCTAGTTTCCAGGGTGGAAGGAGTACTAAATACCCTACTGAAGAGTACTAAAATATAATATATTAGTAAGATAACAGTGGTCAGGAAATAGGGTTACTTTGCTTAAATTTTACTAAAGTATAATTACTGGTCTTAGAGTAAAAATAAAAGCTACAGTAGTAGCTCATTTAAAATTTACTCAGAGTAAAAGTTTCTGAGTTACAACTTTACAAGAGGATATTGTAAAGTTTCTCATGCAATGCCAGATTACTCTTCTTTTCTCTGCTAACTGATGCAATGTTTATGGAGAGCCTACAAAATTTCATACTCTGTAATGGATGTGATTTAACATGTAGTGGAGTATATTTGTGTGGAGGGTGCAATATAGGGGTAACCTAGGGTCACTGAGCTATTGATGCTTATGTGTAATTGAATGTAGTGTGATTATGTGTTTTATGTGCAATGTGATTGTGTGTTCACCCAAAATGGAGCTGCTATGATACAAAAAATCTACAATACAGAAAAATCTGACAATAAAGTTCCGTCGTATCGTATAGCACTTCAAAACATATTTCAGTAAAAGTTAAATAAAAATAAAAAGCGGGGGTATGAAACATACTTCAATTGACAATTACGTGTGTAGAAATGTATGAATGAAAAGTATGAAACAAATGATGGTGTACAAAATAACAGCAGTGAAATATATGCACAGTGAAATAAGGGAACAATAGTTGTTTTATGAATTATACAAGAATTTGGGAATTTGAAGAAAACAAATATGCACATTTACAGCTTATATACAGTACATGCAGAATGGTATTCATATCATCAGGTCTATAGAAGGCCATGCAGGCTGTGTATATATACCGAAATTACTTCCACCCTTCTTCCATCCCTCTTCTGTATTCTCCCTCTCGCTCTCCCTCTGTCTTAATGGTGTTTCTGGGGCTGCAGTGTTTTTTGGGCTGGAGGCGCTGAGCGTGCCAACAGTCTACTTAGTGTACTGGAACCATCTGCTGGGACTGCAATGTTTCTCCCTGTGGAAGGGAAGGGCTGAGGACTGAGTGCGGGGATTGCAGTAAGAGGCCTGGGAGAGCCAGCGCCAGCAGCACTTCAGCTGAGTCAGATAACATTCGAGGTCAGAGGCACTGCGCTCACGTCGAGATTCATTCACTCACCCGTCCGTATAGCGCCGTTTAATTTGGAAGAATTCATTTCCAGAATGCCATATAATTGATTGTCTACAGATGCTGTGGCCCGTGTAAAGTCTCAGTACTCTATATATAGGTGTGAGTCTCTTTAATGGATGGTGGGGTAACGCAAAAAACGCTACGCAGTTGTTCATGTTAAATTGATGTTGTTTTTTTTATTATTATAATAAAACTTTATATAGCGCATTTCAAAACAGAAGTTACAAAGTGCTTAAGCAGGCAGTAAAAGGAACATGGTAAAAAAGAAGTATAGTGGAGGACATTAAAAAAAGTAAAATGTTAACTGATGAAACAATAAAATAAAATAATTACATTCACTGTAAGACACGCAAGTAACATTATGAAAAGTCTTTTTGTACAAATGGGTCTTGAGAATTGATTTGAAGGATGACACTGATATAGTCAATCTAACCTCCTCAGGCAGGGCAATACTTGAATCTTTAGCTTAGACTAAAGCCTAGGTCACACTACAAGACTTGTCCAACTAACGCAGTTCACACTAAACGACTGGTCTGCTTCCCGTCCCGTCGGGAAGCTGTTCACACTAGCCGGTGGGACAGAGATGTGGCGTCACGCACATGAAGACAAGGGATCACACACTACCTGATTCTGTCATTCTTTTTGAATGACAGAATCAGGTAGTGTGTGATCCCATTTTCCTATTCGTTCAGAACAGTTCACTGTAAATACAGTTAAAAAATAGGTGTTTAATCGTTTCTTGCTCAATGGTACAGAAGCTACAGATTACATTTACATGAATTTTGAAGTGACATTATTACAAGGATAATATTGATGAAGAATTTTGTATGAGACTTATTTCACTTAATTTTTAATTGCATACTTGTGTGGGTCAATTCAGGCATGTTGCCATTTAATAACATTATGAGATCATCCTAAAACGGAAATTGTAGCAACTTATAAATATTTGAGCAAGTGGAGTTAGGAATATTTCTCCTATAAACTATCTGCATGAATGGGTGTTGTTAAATGTGACTTCTCTTCCAGTTCATTTTCTTCTTCTTCACCCTGTATCTAACTTCCAATGGGCTGTTGTCAGTGTCACTCTCAGATTTCTTGGTGAGTGTTGTACTGCTTCACACTACACAAGCCTGACCGGACAAAATCAAACACGATTGAAAAAATCACATCGGTCCAAGAGGCCAGAGTCAGCAGTCTTGAGCCCATTCACACTACAGGATTTAATTAATTTGGCATAGAATCGACGTTAAAATCGCCTAGTGTGACCTAGGCTTTAGGAACAGAGATCCGTGCCTCAGGATCTAAGGCTACGCTCCGGCTTATAGGGGGGGGAGCAAGGCCTTGATGAGGCTTAAAAGCAATGAATAAAATATTGAAATCAATTCTAAAACTGACAGGTGGCCAGTGTACGGATGCCAAAAGCAGTAATACGGTCCCTTCTCTTAGTCTTGGTCCAAAGCCTTGCTGCAGCATTTTGCACAACCTGGAGCCGAGCCACAGCTTGGTGGTTATGGCAAGTAAATAAGGTGTTGCAGTAATCAAGATGAGAGGATATAAAAGCATGTATAATTCTCTCTGTGTCACTGATCAGGCAGGACCCATATCATTTTGGCAGCGTTTCTTAATTGGAAAAAACATGACATGAATTAACTTTTTAACTATTATTTATCCAGGGATAGTGGACATGCTCTTTTCCAGTCATGCCCTGCTTCACCTTTACTCCTGGCAGCTGCCCAATACAACCACAGTCTTCTACTGTCGGCCACTGAGCAGCTCCACAGTGCTCAAGGGCTTGGTCTGGGGCTTCAGATGTAGAATTAAATGGAAACTTTGTATTGAGACATCTCGATCTGATCTTTCATTTGTGGGTGCCAGCTCCTTGCTATCTAATCCAAAATACCATATATGCATTTGGGGAGACAAAAACATTTTCTGAAGTTCAATCATAATTCAACCTTTCTGAAATATGGAGAATTTTGTCTCTAAAAGTGTTGCCATTTTGTCAGCCAAGGACTAATTTGCCTGATATCCTTTAAAAATGGCATTCAATTTTGATTTTGTGCCAATGATTATTTTGTATTAGTAGATGTCACCTTTTATCATAAAACACATATCTCAATTTGGAGCAAAACTCTTCAGTATATTATACTGTAACTGCTTCAATATCGCCAACATTGCTCACAAGCGTCAGAACGTGTGTCGGCAGAACTGAGCTGAAACAGTTAACGTTTGTCGGGAGAGTATGTTGATATACAGCCAGCAATATTGAAATGGCTGGCAGGGTAAATTATACTCTGTCACAAACTTCAACCTTGAGCTCAGCCAACAATACAGGGGGCCAATCCATCATGTCATGGTGGGTGATAGTGGAGGGCAGGTGGCTGCAGCTTGAGTGGGGTTAATGCACAGTGCATGGCCTCAGACCCGGAGAGGACACACGCCCTCAACGATGAAGCTGTAAAAGCCTGTTGGCAAAATATTTGTGTGTGTCTGTGTCCATCCAGCCATGCCTGTTCATAACCTTCCCCTCTGCATCACCTGAACTCCTACCACACGCTTACCAGACCATGAGCGTGAGGCGGGTTTGTTCATTTGTGCATCTGTGTGTGCAGACTGGAGTTTTAGTTCAACAATCATTTCTCAGAGGCAGAGCTGCTCTGGAGGCAGAAAGTAAAACTTCAATGGGCAGAGCTAGAACCATAGTTTTCTTTTAGGTTAGCTAGGAGTCATTCCTATGTTCCCAGGGTCCTATGTTCCCCAGCTTTATATGGCACATAATGGGAACGTTTTGAAGGGTTAGAGACCTTCAAAATCAAATAAAATAATAACCATTGGTTTTGTTGTGTTTATATAGCTGTTTTGAAGCCTTGTTCCAATAAAAAAAACTGGATAATATTTATGAAATGTTTTAACTTGAAACGGGTCAAATTTGACCGGAACACAATAGGAGGGTTAATGTGTGCTAACAGAATATTGAACTGGGAAACATAGCACCCTGGGAACATAGGACCCTGGGAACATAGATATGGTCCCGTTAGCTAACTAGCAAATTTACAGAGGAGGATTTGAATTTTTTTTTTTTAGTTCTGAGATTAATCTCAGAATTCTGACTTTATTATATGTGACATCTTCATGTGAGCATTTCCTTCTTTTCATTCAAACTTCAAAGACGATTCACCTTTGAAATGCCCTGGTTGTAACTTTCCTACCCCGTGGGACTGTACAGCATCTGTGCTTGTTTCATCCATTCATGACCATGGCATTCATGATGTTGGAAGGTCAGCAGCTAGCTAACCTACACTGAACAAAAATATAAACGCAACACTTTTGGATTTGCTCCCATTTTTCATGAGTTGAAATAAAAGATCTAAAACTTTTTCTATGCACACAAAAGGCTTATTTCTCTCAAATTTTGTTCACAAATTTGTTTAAATCCGTGTTAGTGAGCACTTCTCCTTTGCCAAGATAATCCATCCACTTGACAGGTGTGGCATATCAAGATGCTGATTAAACAGCATGATTATTGCACAGGTGTGCCTTGGGCTGGTCATAATAAAAGGCCACTCTAAAATGTGCAGTTTTATCTTGAAAAAAGACATTTATTAGGCACTGAACTATGGATCTCACATGACATGGGCTACAGATATGCATTTTTTGAAAACCAGTCAGTATCTGGTGTGACCACCAGTTGCCTCATGCAGTGCGACACATCTCCTTCTCATAGAGTTGATCAGGTTGTTGATTGTGGGCTGTGGAGTGTTGGTCCATTCCTCTTCAATGGCTGTGCCAAGTTGCTGGATATCAGCAGGAATTTGAACACGCTGTCGTACATGCCGATCCAGAGCGTCCCAAACATGCTCAATGGGTGACATATCTGGTGAGTATGCAGGCCATGCAAGAACTGGGATGTTTTCAGCTTCCAGGAATTGTGTACAGATCCTTGCAACATGGGGCCGTGCATTATCATGCAACATGAGCTCTGGTGGACATTCCTGCAGTCAAAACTTGCGACATCTGTGGCATTGTGTTGTGTGATAAAACTGCACATTTTAGAGTGGCCTTTTATTGTGAGCAGCCCAAGGCACACCTGTGCAATAATCATGCTGTTTAATCAGCATCTTGATATGCCACACCTGTCAGGTGGATGGATTATCTCGGCAAAGGAAAAGTGCTCACTAACATGGATTTAAACAAATTTGTGAACAAAATTTGAGAGAAATAAGCCTTTTGTGTGCATAGAAAAAGTCTTAGATCTTTTATTTCAACTCATGAAAAATGGGAGCAAAAACAAAAGTGTTGCGTTTATATTTTTGTTCAGTATAGATAGCTAGAGCTTTGAACTTGGAAAGTCAGCTAGGCTAACTAGCTAATCTAAATAACTCCCTGCTTAGCTCTCTTTGGCTAGCTAGGTGTATGCTCGTAGGGAGTGACAGGATCAGAGCCTAGACGCTATACTAAACTCATTTGCATTCATTCTCAATAATCTGTTTACGTGAGTTGGCAGACTGAACTTGGTATCTTGGTAATAATAGTATGGCTAGATTTAATTTTTTAGTTAGTAGCGGAGTGCTAGGCTTCAAAATATTAGCTTCCTCCTCTCTTACCTCTTCCCTTTTTCACTAAGCTTGAGTCTAACATCACTAAGGCCTTTTTTACACACAACTGCAATCCGTACAGGCAATATGGATTATGCAATTGCAAAACATTATGCTGAAGCAAATCATGGTTCACCCGCTTCATTAAAATTCTGTGGGATTGAGAAAGTCATGATGCCTACAAGAGGAGGTGATGTTCTGAAGAAACTGGCCCAGAGAGAAATGTTCTGGATAACTCAATACTATGACACCAAATGGACTTAATGATGACTACAGTTTAAAATGCTTTTTAAGTTAAGACTGTTTAATCTATGTCACTTTGTTGCCATCTAGTGTATGGTCTTAATAGTGATGGCCAGAAACAGTGTTTTGTGAAGCTTCATGATTGGTCCTTGTATCTAGAACCATGGGATAAGAAAAGTCATTGGTTCCTAAATAATTGGGTCCAACTCCCAGCTGTGTATTAACACGCCCTTGTGTATATTACCAAATTGAACCTGTATAGCTCAAACGCTCTGAAGAAGGCTCTGTGCCGAAACACGTAAGCTTTTTTCTATTGTGATGTGAGCCAAATAAATAAGTGAAATGTTAGTATTTTGTCCTCCTTGACTTGGAAATTTGAGATGTGCTACCTTTTCATAGTTTTTGGAACATGCTCTGGATTTTGGGATTAGCACTCTACTGAGAATCCCATTGTTGAAGCACAACCTCCTTTTCCAATTCAGCCTTTTTTCTACCTCTGCGACGGCTGTGTGGTTTGAGTAGTGTGCAGCACTTGCAGACTTGCCAGGCAAGTATACCTTGTGACAGGTTGCACAGAGCATGTCATTAGACTTAAGTTCACTGGATGAATGTCAAACAAGATCCATAAATTGTATTTAAACCACAGAGGGAAATGCAGTCTACGTGAACTTCAAGTTAGGAGGAGATTGAGGAGGCGGAAGAGCTTCTGCTGATGTTTGCGAATATTTAAAATCATATCACAAATCATAGAGGTGCCAGTAGTGGCGGCCCTCTTGTCTGTCTTCGAACCGCTCCATGCTTGTTTGTTGTGATTTTGTGAAAGGAAGTAAGGTTGGCTACCTGAATTTTTGAATCAACCAATCGTTTGTGTAGCAGTCAGTTACATTTCTGCAACGTCTGCACACGCTGCGCGACCTCTATGCAAACAATAGCGGTATCTTGACTGTAGAGGCTCATGCAAACCTTCAGGTTCTTGTAGACAAGTGCGTAGGAGGAAATGTCCATAGACAAGAGAAGAGAGAATTCCCGCACACTGTCCTTTTACTTGCAATAAACTTTATTACTGATACAGTGTTTCGGTCCTTAGACCTTCATCAGGTAAAACTGAGGAACAAAGAACATTCCAGACAGATATAGCCAACATAGTCTACTGGAAATTTCTTGGACCCAGTAATGGTGTTTCCTATGAACTTTTATGATTGAAATGTCATCTATAGGCCTAGTGGATGAAATTCAACTTGGTTGCTAAGAGTTGCATATTGGGCAATAACACCTCCTCAGGTGAGGCCAATCAGGGACCATGAGCTGTCAGGCAATCAGTCCCACAGTCTGTATGCATTTAGCCAATTAGAAGGCACAACCCACCATCAGAAATACCTCTAAATAGGCAGTAGGTTACCACAATACAAAATTTACATAGCCACATTCAATCATATAATAGTAGAAATAGGAAAAAAATGTAAGAAAAAATATGAAATACATTAAATCTCACAATTAAAATACGTAAACATAGGGATGATGAAGACAATGTGCAAAAATCATCCAAACAGGGGTTCAATACCTGGGCAATAGAAGAAAATTCATCATTAGTGGATAAATCTATTAATCTAATAACAATCAAATAGGAATCTGTCCTGGCTGATCCCATACAGAACTAATATTCACAGCATCACATTAAGTAGCAACTCATCATTAAGACCTTTGGGGGACAATGTCTGTAATGTGAAGAGCTGATTGCCTGACAGCTCATGGTCCCTGATTGGCCTCACCTGAGGAGGTGTTGGCTATATCTGTCGGGAATGTTCTTTGTTCCTCAGCTTTACCTGATGAAGGTCTAAGGACCGAAACGTTGGATCAGTAATAAAGTTTATTGCAAGTAAAAGGCCAGTGTGCGGAAACAATAGCGGTATAAAACAGGCTTGTGTGTGTGTGTGTTTATGTGCATGTCCGTGTGTGTCGGGGCATCTAGACCCATCAATTCAGCACACACAGTCCTTGGGTGTGTGTCTGCCACTTTACACTGGTGATAAAGCGGCTCGGTAGCCGCTGATTTATGGCTACAGTGCCGCGGGAATGACACATCCCAGTCTCAGCGCTGAGGCAGACGCTGAACATCCATCAACACTGCAGGGACAGCCATCCATAAACTTCACATCACCGAATCGTTGGGTGGAAGGAGGGCAAAGCAGAGAGGAGGGGTTTTCAGACATTAAACGCACCACCTCAGTAATAAGAAGTTGTGGGGGAGAGGAGGAAAACAAGGGCAGGGGAGGAGAGGTATTAATAATGTAATATACTGTAGTGATCCCTGTAGGGAAATTGTCTTTCCTCTTAACTCGCAGGGTCAGGGTCAGCTACACAACGGCGATCTCCCTATTCACTACTCTGCTGCCCTGATCCATGTAGAGCGAGACGATGAAGAAAAGGAGTGAGAGTGAAAAAAACAGAGAGAAAAATGAAAGGGAGAGATGGCAAAATACATTCAGCAGAATGGCTGGAAAGTCACAATCGAAGCACCACTCCCCTCTTACTTGCTAGACAAAGTTGAGATCGCACATGTTCTGAAGACTTGCCCAGGGTTTCAGGATGAATGATCAATGATCGGGGGGCAAGGAGAGGCCACATCTCTGGCATCCTGACATGCTTTTAATGGCTGGGAGAGGGAGAAAAAGAGAGGAGGAGAGAGAGAGAGGGGGGGGGGCATGATTAGATAGACTTCATAAGTCACATAAGACAGCAGATGACATCTGCAGAGTGCAGGCACTTTTTTAAAATCATGATGGGATTGCGTGATATTATTTTCTTGGTTTCTGGGACAATGACAGCCCAAAGGCAGACAGAGACAGAAAAAAAAGAAAGAAAAACTAAAACCAGGATGGCAGGTTGGCCTAATGACTAGAGAGACCGCCCTGCACCAGACAGATCACAAGTTTGACCCCCTGCTACAACAGCCTGACCAATAGCGTCCATCGTGTCCTTCAGCAAGAAACTGTATCCTGACATGACCGCTCATTGTAACTTACGGATAAGAGCGTCAGCCAAGAGCCTGAACTAAATGAAGAGAAACAAAGAGAAAGAGAGAGAAGCGGAAGCAGATTTCACTTCTCCAAAAAATGCCGTACTCATACATGTTGACGCAGATCGGCTGAAACTGCAGCAGTCATTGCCAGATAAAGATCACTAGCGATTCAGAATCGTGCAAAAATACAACCTCCAGAGTCCAGACCCTTTTGTTTGTGTACCGCATTGTTCCGAAAATACTCTATGTGGGAGAGGATGAAAAGATCTGAGAATGAAAGGTGTCTTTTCTCTCTCTCGGTCTCTCTTGGCTTAGACAAAAAAAGGGTTCCCGCTATCTGTCTGTCTGTGTCCTGGTGTCTTTGCCATGTCTCCGTCGGTGGCTGCGTGACTCACAGGGACAGTCAGAGTGGTGGCCTCGAAGCCTCCGCTAATTCCGTCTCTCTCTCATGAAACGGCTAAATGATGTGACAGCAGACGCACGAGGCAAGGGGAGCCTTCGCTGGTTTAAATAGCAGAGCCAAAGGGAGTATGAACTCGCTCAAGGAGAAACGATGAAAGGGTGCAGTGATTCACCGAGAGTTGACGAAAGGTACAACGCCATTGTATCTGTGCCCGGCAAACAGGAAGAGGTCTCTGTTCCGGCTGCGACCTCTGTGATCACTCAAACTACACAAGAAGCGGCTGGGTGGCTGAGGATTGTGGGTGTTGTAGATATGGGTGTGTGCGAGAAGCGTCCGGGCGAAGACGGGATCATGATGCGATGGTTTCCACCTTGAGCTTGTACAAAACAGATAGATGTGGAAAACAGTTCAGCTGAGGAATTGGCATTGGAATTTGGAAAAACCTACAGGAAACAGAACTGGAATTGAATTGGCATTTCAGGAAGTTCCATGATTTTTTGCTTTTCCTTACCACATATCCAAGATTAGAGTTATACATCAATGCTGAATATCGACAACAACAAATGAAAATAAGTTGAGAATTGATCCTGCATGAATGTATTTGATTTGTTTAACTGTCTTTCATTTGTTTCATAAAGTTTGATTTATGTTTAGCAAGTCAAAACAACCTCTCTTAGAATTGGAATTTCATGGAATTGAAAGAGTAACTGAATGCCAAACCCATATCTGTGGTGAAGCCTGACATCTAATGGTGAAAAGTAGGCTACTGAACTGGCCTTCTGCTATTGGCTGATCTTTGGTGCCAGGTGATGTCACCTTCTCTAGAGTAGAACAGGTGGTGACGTCACCTGGCACCAAAGATCAGCCAATAGAAGATGGCCAGTTCACCACAGATTGGGCTTGAGGTTTGGGGTTTAGTAGTGTGCAAGAGCTGCTCTCCGCAACCCTGTGGACCACTGTTTTTTCCACAGATGAAAATTTGATAGTGATACATGGACCCAACCTGCAGATCGTTGTATCCAAGGCCATAATGCTGCACCGTAAAAGGCTATTTATTGGGTATGTTGGGTTTATTTGGTCTGCATATCACTCTGATTCTCCAAAATGTGGTCCACAAGGTCAAGGAGAATGGTACTTGTATAGCAGGGCAGTATCCAAAATGACCAAAACTTCAAAGTCTTAAATCTGCTACATCTACCATCCCTCTCACACTACCCACCCCCACCCCCACCCCCACCCCCACCCATCCTGGTATAGGTGCTGAAGGGATGCAAGACGCTGGCCATGTCGGTGTGCTCCGTGGGTCGCATCCCTGGAGGTTACATCACCAACCACGTCTACAGCTGGGTGGACCCGCAGGGCCGGAGCGTCTCGCCCCCCTCCGATTCCCAGGAGACCAACCACAGGCGAGGGCAAGGCATGGAGGAAAGGACGGTAAGAGCAACGTGTGTGTGTGGAGGAGAGGCTGGGAGGGTGGGAATATGGTGTATTGCAAGGTACATATAGAATCAGGAATGTCTCGTATATAAATAAATGCACATAAGATTTACAAATATATATCATGACTTGTAGATAAACAAGGATCATCACAAATACAAACAAACCACCTGACTTGTGTAATGCCAACTGAATAAATGTGAAACAATTCTACATACTGTATGTTTCAAAGAATGATGTATTTATACAATAAACAATTGCATTTGAAGTGATTAATGTGCATGTTTACATCAAAAACAATTGAGTTTCTTTGCATTTATTTACAAATTGTCGAATCTGCATTTCCAAATCATCTGGCACCTGTCGATTTGGTTGCATTTGTTCTCAGATTTTTCAGACATTGCTCATGCAGTTAGTTCTTCTGATACACAATTGTGTTTTTTAAGCTGCTCGTGTGTTGAAAAATACATTTGTAATCACTTTGGGTATTTATATGAGCCATTTCCGATTCCATAGCTAGGCCTATGTCTGCTTCAGCACAGTTAAAACGCATTGCACAGATGTGTGTGTGTGTGTGTGTGTGTGTGTGTGTGTGTGTGTGACCTGTGTAATAAAATCTGATATACTAAGATTCACTGAACTAGAATATAACTCGAAATGTATAACATGTAGATTTATAGACTGCTAATTTACTATTGGTACGGCTCTTTAATCTGAAATTTATCACTAACCTCACATTGAGGTCACAGTAATGTGCAAGAAGTAAAGCTAGGCAAACAGATGATACAGTAAATTACTTCATTGTTTACTAGCAATTGCTTATTTGTTTAATTGTAAAGACACTTAAATGAGACCTTAAAGAGTGGATACTTTGCATCAGAAAACAGTTTTAAGCCCAGATTACTCAATTATTCCTTACTGGTTCATTATCCTGAAATCATACTGTAACGAGACATACAAAATCAATTATTTAGTGTCATAAAATCATGGATTATTCAGAGTGATTGAGTCATTTAGAATGACAACTGCCTTCTAAAGAAGGCATTCACTCCTTATTGTCTCTTTTAAGATATTAAAGAAAAGAATCAGTAATTACTAGTAAACAATCAAGTAATTTACTATAATATCTCTTTCCTTAGCTTTATTTATTGTATGTTAATGCGAGAGTAGTGAAAGTTTCAGGTTAATGAACTGTAACAACGGTAAATTAATGAAGCCTTTAAATGAACACGTCATCACAAACACACAACAGAAGGGAAGGGGGACTCAACTTCAGGCTCACTTTTGACTATTTTCTGTTCAACGTCATTCATAATAAATGTCCAGAAAGACAACCACTTGAAGAGCTTCGTTCCAAAATGACACATCCAGAAATTGAAAAAAGTGACATCTTACAAAATGATTGATAAAAACAGATTGTGGGTCTTTTTAAAGGGCAGCAGGTTATTAAAGCACTTCGTTGACAAATGATTGTGCTGTTGCAGAGTGGATCCTCTATATTTTAGCAGTATGAAATGATGAATTCTAAAATGGATAGATAGCATTTTTGTAAATGAAGTCTTCACTTCCAGTTTCACCTGGTGCAATATATTCTACTAGCAACTTTTTAGAGCAATGTTTCTTCAACGATAATTGGGGACCCAAATCAGCCGTGAGCCTGTTTCTGATGAGTCTCCATGTGGCAGGAACACTTCTGTGTTTTAATGAACTTGGGTCCTATAGGGCCGTAGTGAATTTATTTTACTCGGGGTCCAGGGTTGGAAAAGTTTAACAACTCCTGTGCTGGAGTTATTAAGCTGTAAAGTTACGGTAATTAATCTTGGGACCTAAATAAGGTCCAACAACGCTCCAGTCCAATATTGCTCAGCCTATGGTCTTGCTTACAAACTTGCTCACTCCAACAGAGATTGATCTGATGTTTACCCTGGTTTTTCCTGGTAATTACATCAACAATTAGACAATGTCCCTGAGTCTACTCTCCGCCTGGAATCGATACTCCGCTGAGGCGAAGCCATTGTTACTCTGAGTGGTTGAAACAAGGGTCAAACGGCCATCATTGCTTGACAACTTTCCGGAGGGCAATAGAAAAAGGGGGGGGGGGGCTGAAAAAATCAATGTTTTTGTCCCTCGGGGTATCCAAACGTCCCCGTCCTACAGCGGCTATCTCCGTGGCCGAAACTGCCGCGTAAGCACGTCCACGCAGCCACAGCAGCTTGTGCCTGTGAACGCAGCTTTGCACAGCGCTGCAGATTTGAACGGGGGCTCGGGTTGATGGGCGACTCGTCCGAAAGGTTCTCGGGGAGCAGATTTACACCCGCTCTATTAAATGTTGGTATAACGGGGGGGGGGGGGGGGGGGGGGGGGGGGAGTAAAATGAATTCTTCGGAAAACTGCTTATATTTGCTCGTATTTGGATGAGCGTAGATGCCTGAAGCAGATCTAATTAAAAGGTTAGAAGGGATGTAGAGTTTCTGGACCGAGGCCAAAGATGCTGTTACTACCACAGGCAGTGTGGCCCGCCGTACAGAGAGTCATGATTTGTTGGCTCCCGATTTGGAGAAGGCATGAATCTCTGTCAGCGGAGGTGCCAGATATATGCCAGTTCATCTACAATATGCCAGCTCTCTGTCGATGGGAGCCATTCTCTTGTGTGAGAATAATTATAGTCCTGAACCTCCGAGTCCTTCGTTTGGAAGGAGGCTTTCGGTAGGAATTTCTATAGTATCGAACAGTGGTTTCATTTCCTATCTGTAGCACTTTGTCATAGTTTAAGTTAATTTCCCAGCTCCAAACTTCCCCTTTTGTTGAATGGCTTCAGCAGTCCAGCAATGTAATTAATGAAAGGCAGTAAAAGTTCTATTATCCATACCGTCTATCCATACTGTCTGTGTTCCTTTGTTGCAACTAAGCGTCATTGCCAGAAATGCACAATAGGAATGTACAGAAGCTGCACTTGTTATTCAGATTCTCAGAAATCAAATTATGAACTACTGAATATATTATGTTTGCTTCTATGACTCCCGCTGATTCGGTAATGCCAGCTAAATGTTTGCTGCTTGTGTGGCTGTTACTAGAGAAATCCATCATGTGCCTCAATTGCATCTGCCTTCAGAGTACTGTGCAATGATTTTGGACCAAAAAAAATCCCAATTAAATGTATGTTGAACTGATTTTGTGGCATATGAAAATGTGCAAAAAAAGTCACTGCTGTCACTACTGTAGCCACAGTACAATACATACAAGAAAGATACTGTACATATCTGTGTGTGTTGCCCATACAGGTGAACCTGAATATGGACGATGGTCGTTCTCTGGGCCTGATGATCAGGGGCGGTGCCGAGTACGGTCTGGGGATCTTCATCACCGGAGTGGACCCTGGCTCGGCTGCAGACGCCGGTGCACTAAAGGTACCCGAACTTAACGTGCCTTGATAATCTTTGCTATATTGCACTGTAAAGCATGTCCAGCAACATCCAATTTTTAATGCAGTGGTTCTCAAGTTCTCAAGTCTTCAAGGGGGTTTCCAGGGGTCCCGCAGCAACATGAACAATAGTTTAATTTCACTATAATTTAATTGACTAGAAATGATTCCAATCAAGGAATATATAAGAAAGTACGAGTTAATTATCTCGTTATCTCGAGATAACGGGTTAATTTATCTCGTTATCTCGAGAAAACAAAATGCCGATTTCTCGAGATAACAAGATCATTTATCACGAGAAAACGACTTTTGTTTTCTCGAGATCACGGGATAATTATGGAGAACTCGAAAATGAGTGTCTGGTTGACAAAATGACAAAATCGTTCAAAAAGGCAGATCTTATAGTGTCAAGATTATACCATTCAAATAAAGTAAACAAGTAAAATGATCTCACCCTGCTGATCGATTTTTCCACTTTTTAAGAAAAACGAGTTTAAGATTTACGGAAGAGGATTAGTGAAACATTTATTTGAGTTCTGAGTTTAAAGTCAGAATCGAGTGAATTCTGCCTTTAATCTCAGAACGCTGACTTCAAACTCAATTCAGACTTTTTTCTCAGAATTCTATCTTTAAACTCAGAATTCTGACTTTTTTCCTCAGAATTCTGACTTTAATCTCAGAAGGCTGACTTCAAACTCAATTTACACTTTTTTTTTCTGAATTCTGACTTTAAACTCAGAATTCTTACTTTAAACTCAGAAATCAAACACATTCTTCACACGTGGCCCTAATCCTTCTGTAAATACTCACTCCTGGATCAAACGAGCTGTTAAAATGAAGACTTCCCGCAGTGTGCCCGCCGTTGTCGCCAAACATCTGCTACCTGATACTGACAACCTGTTAGCGTTCCCGCCACCTGCTACCTATTAGCCCGCTAAACCTGTTAGCGGCACGAACATCTGCTCCCTGCCCCCTTTACCGTCCCGGTCACGCAGCTGGCTTCACGATCGCGACGAGCTTTGGCGAAAACGGGTGGTCAGCCATGCTGCATCTCCTCCTAATGTGCTTTCAGGTCAGCTTTCTGCCTCAACAAGCAGGCCATTCTCACTCTGTGCTATTTTTCAACGTGCCCGAGGCAGGAAGAACAGAAGCCGGAGTATCCTACCTGTAAACAATATGGCTGAAACCGGCTTCCATGATGACATCACACTCTGTCCTACTTGGGGATAAAAATAAAAACGTCAAAGTTTTCCGATTTCATCTCACACTTAGCGCAAAACTAATTGGGACACCTGGGGAAGAAAAAAAATGGCCCTACATTTTGCGTAATCGAGATAGAAAAAAAACACTGAAGAAAAAAACCTGAAAGACATTCTAAATGCAGATGTTGTCACTTGAAAAGATGTGGCAGGTGCTTGACATTTGACGGAAGATGAAGAGAGGCGTTTTTTTTTTTTTTTTTTTTTTACTTTGAAGGATTGGCTCATGCGAGCCAATTTCTATTCTTGTCAGGCTGTAAAAGCCTCTGAAACAACATTTAGACCATCATGGGACACTAAAACTCTCCACTTAAACCCAGGCTAATGAAATTCTTTTAGCGTTAGCAGCTCTTTAAGCCAGGGTGATCCACCACAATTATTCAATGGTAGGGGAAACTGGGATACATTACTACCTTTAAATGAAAAAATAATTTACAAAACAAACATTATTGAACAATGCGAGGAAATGTGAAAGCAGATGGGGGGGAAAAGAGAAAGGAGAGAGAGAGCTCGTAAAAGAGATATAGTGGACGTTTTCCTTCACCTCTCCCAAGTCTTACAGATGTGCCCCCGGTTCATTGTTTGCGGGTGAGAGCCGGCGGTCCGTCTTTAGCGTGTGTGTGTGTGCGGTCGGTCTGGACGGATGCGGATTGAGTGATCTGCCATTAGACCGGGAGCGGCGGGCGGAGAGAGAGAGAGAGAGAGAGGCCGTTTTCATTCCCCTGGAGAACCAGCTCTCCGCCCCTGTTTATTACATCCATCCATTCCTCCCTCCGTCCCTCCCTACCACCCTCCGTCCCTCCCTACCACCCTCCGTCCCTCCCTACCAATGATGTAGCAGTAAATAAAGGGGGGGAAGCTATATGACCTCCAGACAGTGATCATCTTAAGGCAAACACTCATTCATATGAAGAAAAATCAATTATGATACTAATAATAATACATTTTATTTATATAGCGCTCTCTCAATATCTCAAACTACTTTACAGCACAAAAACATTAAAGGG